>NW_026111521.1:0-302500 GCF_024679095.1 Eriocheir sinensis
CATAAATAATGAATTTGTTTCAAAATATATATACGAATACATAAAATAACGTAGATTTCTATAGAAATATATATACAAAATACACATGAAATATTGTAAATACGTATAAAAATACATATAAATAATGTAAATTCTGTCAAAATAATTAATTAAAATATCAATAAAAAGAATATGTATTTGTATGAAAATACATATACAAAATACACATAAAATAACGTAAATTTGTATAAAACTATTTATAAAATACACAAAAATAAGTTAAATTTGTATGAAAATAAATATACAAAATACACATAAATTAGTAAATTTGTAAAAAATACATACAAAATACACATAAAATAATGTAAATTTGTATGAATATATATAAACAAATACACTTAAATTAAAATAAATTTGTATAAAATATATATAATAAATACTCATTACATAAACAAAATACCAATAATAGAATGTGTATTTGGATAAATATAAATATACAAAATACACACACAAAATAAACATAAAATAAGTTAGATTTGAAATAAAATATATGTAAAAAATACACATACAATAATGTAAATTTATATAAATATATATACAAAATACACATAAAATACCATGAATTTGTATAAAAATTATATTCAAAATAAATATTAAATAATGTAGAGCGTATAAAAATATATATACAAAATACATATAAAATGAAAATTAAGATGCAAAATACCTATAAAATAACGCATTTTTATAAAATTATTGATACCAAAATACACATAAAATATTTGAACATATTAAAATAAATATACAAAATGCACATACAATAAGGCAAATTTGTATTGAAATAGATATGGAAAATACATATAAAATAATGTAAATTTGTTTCAAAATATATATACGAATACACATAAAATAACGTAGATTTCTATAAAAATACATATACAAAATACACATAAAATTAAGTAAATACGTATAAAAAATTTATACAAAATACACATAAAATAATGTAAATTCGTATAAATGTAAATAAACAATATAAAAATAAAAGAATGTGAATTTGTATAAATATAAATATACAAAATGCACATAAAATAACGTAAATTTCTATAAAATATATACATAAAATAACGCAAATTTCTATAAAAATATATGTACAAAAATGAACATTAGATAAATTTCCATAAAAATATATATACAAAACACACATTAGATAATGTAAATGAGTATAAAAATATGTATACAAAATACCAATGAAATAATCTAAATTCGTATCAATTAAATTAAAATACCAATAAAATAATGTAATTTTGATGAAAATATATATACAAAATACATAAAATAACCTAAATACAAATACAAATATACACATAAAATAATTTAAAATTGAATGAAATAAATATACAAAATAAACATAAAATAAGGTAAATTTGTAATAGAAATATATGAAAAATACACATAAAATAATATAATTTTGTATGAAAATAAATATACGAAATACACATAAGATAACATAAATTTGTATAAAACTATATATAAAAATACACAAAAATATATACTTATACACACAATAAAATAACGTAATTTTTTTATGAAAATGTAAATACAAAATACACATAAAATAATTTAAATACGTAGAAAAATATATATACAAAAACACATAAAATAGTGTAAATATGTATGAAAATATATAAACAAATACACATAAAATAATGTAAATTTGGATAAAAAATATATACAAAATAACATTAAATAATGTAAATATATAAATAAAAAAATATATACAAAAAACACATAGAATAATGTTAAATCGTATCAAAATAAATAAAGAGAATATCAATAAAATAATGTAAATTTGTATGAAAATAAACATGCAAAATATCCATATAATAACGCATATTTGCATAAAAATATATATACAAAAATACATATAAAATAGTTAAATTTGTATTAAAATAAATATACAAAATGCACGTACAATAAAGTAAATTTGTATTGAAATAGATATGCAAAATACACATTAATAATGTAAATTTGTATCAAAATATATATACGAATACTCATAAAATAGAGTAAATTTCTATGAAAATATACATACAAAATAGATATACAAAATACACATATAACTAGTTAAATTTGTATTTAAATACATGCTCAAAAACACATAAAATAATGTAGATTTGTATGAAATGAAAACAAATACATTTTATATAAAATATATATACAAAATACACATAGAATAATGTAAAATCATATCAAAATAAATACACAGAATATCAATAAGATAATGTAAATTTATATGAAAATAAAGATGCAAAATACCCATAAAATAAAGCATATTTTATAAAAATACATATACAAAATACACATAGATTAATCAAATTTATATTAAAATTAATATACAAAATGCACATACAATAAGGTAAATTTGTATTAAAAAAATATGCAAAATACACATTAAACAATGTAAATTTGTTTCAAAATATATATACGAATACACATAAAATAACGCAGATTTCTATAGAAATATATATACAAAATACACTTGAAATAATGTAAATACGTAGAAAAGTATATATACAAAATACACATTAAATAATGTTAATTCGTGTCAAAATAAATAAACAAAATATCATGACAAGAATGTATTTGTATGAAAATAGATATACAAAATACACATAAAATAACCTAGATTTGTATAAAACTATATACAAAAATACACAAAATAATTTAAACTTGTATGAAAATAAATATACAAAAACATATAAAATTAGGTAAATTTGTATTGAAATACATATACAAAATACATAAAATAATGTAAATTTGAATGAAAATATATAAATATATAGACTTAAAATATCGTAAATTTGTATCAAATATATATACAAAAAACACATTAAATAATGTAAATATGTATAAAAAAATATATACAAAACACAAATAAAATAATGTGAAATCGTATCAAAATAAATACAGAAAATATTAATAAAATAATGTAAATTTGTATGAAAATTAAGATGCAAAATACCCATAAAATAATGCATTTTTTATAAAAATATATATACGAAAAAACATAAAATATTTGATTTTGTATTAAAATAAATAGATATACAAAATATTCATATAATAAGTTAAATTTGAATTGAAATATATATACAAAATACATAAAATAATGTTAATTTGTATCAAAATACTTATACAAATACACATATAATAACGTAAATTTGTATAAAAATATATAAACAAAATACACATTAAATAATGTAAATACGTATAAAAAAATGTACAAAATACACAAATAATCATGTAATTCGTATCAAAATAAATAGACAAAATACCAATAAAATAATGTAAGTTTCTATGAGAAAACATATACAAAATACACATAAATAACGCAAATTTCAATAAAAATATATATAATATAATATATTTTTATACATATTTAAAATATTTAATGTATATTTTGTATATATATTTATCAAATTTACGTTATTTTATATGAATTTGTTTATATATTTTCATACAAATTTACATTATTTTATGTGAGTTTTGTATATGTATTTCAATACAAATTTGCCTAACTTTATGTGTATTTTGCATATCTATTTTCAAACAAATTTAAATTATTTTTGTGTATTTTTGTATATATTTTTATACAAATTTTAGTTATTCTATTTGTTTTTTGTATATATATTTTCCTACAAATATACATTCTTTTATTGGAATTTTGTGTATTTAATTTTACAATTTACATTATTTTATGTGTATTTGTATATTTTTTTCTACGTATTTAAATTATTTTATGTGTATTTTATATATACATTTTCATAAAAATTTACGTTATTTTATTGTGTGTATTCATATATATTTTGAAACAAATTTTATACAAATTCATGTTATTTTATGTGTATTTGTATATATATTTTCATACAAATTTATATTATTTTATGTATTCATACATATATTTTATTACAAATTTACCTTATTTTATGTTTATTTTGTATATTTATTTCATTTAATATAATCAAATTTAAATTTATTGTATATGCATTTTGTATATTAATTTTAATACAAATTTAATTATTCTATGTGTATTTTCTATTTGTATTTTATAAAAATATGCTTTATTTTATGGGTATTTTGCATCTTTATTTTCATACAAATTTACGTTATTTTATTGATATTCTGCTCATTCATTTGATACGATTTGACATTATTCTATATTTTGTATATATTTTCATACAAATTTACGTTATTTTATGTGTATTTATATATTTTGACACAAATTTACAATATTTTATAGGTATTTTGTATATATATTTCAAAGAAATTTACCTAGTTTTATGTGTATTTTGTATATCTATTTTCATTCAAACTCAAATTATTTTATGTATTTTTGTACATATTTCAATACAAATTTTAGTTAGGTTATGTGTATTTTGTAAATCTATTTTCATTCAAATATATATTATTTTATTGGTATTTTGTTGATTTATATTGATACCATTTTACATTATTTTATATGTACTTTGTATATATGTTTTTATACGCATTTACATTATTTAATATTTATTTTGAGTATATAATTTTATACAAATTCATGGTATTTTATGTGTATTTGTATATATATTTTCATATAAATTTACATTATTTTATGTGTATTTTGTACATATATTTCATTACAAATTTACCTTATTTTATGTTTATTTTGTATGTGTATTTTGTACATTTATATTTATACAAATACACATTCTTTTATTGGTATTTTGTTTTTTTTATTTTGTTTCGAATTTACATTATTTTATGTGTATTTTGTTTACATTTTTTTATACGTATTTACTTAATTTTATGTGTATTTTGTATATATATTTTTATAGAAATCCACGTTATTTTATGTGTATTCGTACATATATTTTGAAACAAATTTACATTGTTTTATATGTACAATAAGGTAAATTTGTATTGAAATAGATATGCAAAATACAAATAAAGCAATGTAAATTTGTTTCAAAATATGTATACGAATACACCTAAAATAACGTAGATTTCTATAAAAATATATATACAAAATACACATAAAATGAAGTAAATACGTATAAAAAATGTATACAAATACACATAAAATAATGTAAACTCGTATCAAAATAAATAAACAAAATACCAATAAAAGAATGTGTATTTGTATAAATATAAATATACAAAATACACATAAAATAACGTAAATTTATATAAAACTATATACAAAAATACACAGAAGTAATTAAATTTGTATGAAAATATATACAAAACACACAGAAAATAAGCTAAATTTGAATTGAAATATATATACAAAATACATGAAATAAAGTAAATTGGTATCAAAATATTTAAACAAATACACATATAATAACATAAATTTGTATGAAAATATATAAACAAAATACACATTAAATAATGTAAATACGTATAAAAAAATGTGTACAAAATACACATATAATCATGTAATTCGATTTAAAATAAATAAACAAAATACCAATAAAAGAATGTGTATTTGGATAAATATAAATATACAAAATACACATACAAAATAAACATAAAATAAAGTAAATTTATAATGAAATATATGTACAAAATACACATAAAATAATGTAAATTTATATGAAAATATATATACAAATACACATAAAATACCATGAATTTGTATAAAATTATATATTCAAAATAAATATTAAATAATGTAAATGCGTATAAAAATATATATAAAAAGTACATATAAAATAATGTAAATTCGTATCAATATAAATCAACAAAATACCAATAAAATAATATATATTTGAATGAAAATGGATTTACAAAATACACATAACATAACTAAAATTTGTATTGAAATATATACAAAAATACATAAAAATAATTTGAGTTTGTATGAAAATAGATATTCAAAATACACATAAAACTAGAAAAATTTCTTTTGAAATATATATACAAAATACCCATAATATATTGTAAATTTGTGTCAAAATATATAAACAAATACACATAAAATAACGTAAATTTGTATGAAAAATATTTACAAAATACACATAGAATAATGTCAGATCGTATCAAAATGAATGAGCAGAATATCAATAAAATAACGTAAATTTGTATGAAAATAAAGATGCAAAATACCCATAAAATAAAGCATATTTTTATAAAAATACATATACAAAAATACACATGGAATAATTAAATTTGTATTAAAATTAATATACAAAATGCATATACAATAAGGTAAATTTGTATTGAAAAAATATGCAAAATATACATAAAAGTTTAAATTTGTTTAAAAATCTATATACGAATACACATAATATAACGTAGATTTCTATAGAAATATATATACAAAATACACATGAAATGATGTAAATACGTATAAAAATATATATATAAAATACACATTAAATAATTTAAATTCTCGTCAAAATAAATAAACAAAATATCAATAAAAGAATGTGTATTTGTATGAAAATGGATATACAAAATACTCATAAAATAAGCTAAGTTTGTATAAAACTATATACAAAAATACACAAAAATAATTTAAATTTGTATGAAAATAAATATACAAAATACACATAAAATTAGGTAAATTTGTATTGAAATACATATACAAAATACACATAAAATAATGGAAGTTTGAATGAAAATATATAAACATATACACTTAAAATAACGTAAATTTGTATCAAATATATATACAAAATAATAATTAAATAATGTAAATATGTATAAAAAAATATATTCAAAACACAAATAGAATAATGTAAAATCGTGTCAAAATAAATACACAGAATATTAATAAAATAATGTAAATTTGAATGAAAATAAAGATGCAAAATAGCCATAAAATAACGCATTTTTTTATAAATATATATATACCAAAATACACATAAAATATTAAAATTTGTATTAAAATAAATATAAAAAATGCACATACTGTAAGGTAAATTTATATTGAAATAGATATGCAAAATACATATAAAACAATGTAAATTTGTTTCAAAATATATATACGAATACACATAAAATAACGTTGATTTCTATAAAAATATATACAAAATACACATAAAATGAAGTATTTGATATATATATTTTTATACTTATTTATAATTTTATATGTATTTTGAATATATATTTTCATAGAAATTTACTCTATATGTATATGTATAGAAAATACACATGAAATACTTTAAATTCGTATCGAAATAAATTAACAAAATATCGATAAAATACTGTAATTTTAAATGAAAATATATATAGAAAATACACATAAAATAACTTAAATACAAATAAATATATACACATAAAATGATTTGAATTTGAATGAAAATAGATATAAAAATAAACCTAAAATAAGGCAAATTTATAATGAAATATATATACAAAATACACATAAAATAATGTAGATTTGTTTCAAAATATATATACTAATACACATAAAATAACGTAGATTTCTATAGAAATATATATACAAAATACACATGAAATGTTGTAAATACGTATAAAAATATATATACAAAATACACATTAAATAATGTAAATTCGTGTCAAAATAAATAATTAAAATATCAATAAAAGAATGTGTATTTGTATGAAAATACATATACAAAATACACATGAAATAACGTAAATTTGTATAAAACTATATATAAAAATACACAAACACAAGTTAAATTTGTATGAGAATAAATATACAAAATACACATAAAATTAGGTAAATTTGTAAAGAAATACATATACAAAATACAAATAAAATAATGTAAATTTGAATGAAAATATATAAACAAATACACTTAAATTAACATAAATTTGTATAAAATATATAATAAATACTCATTAAATAATGTAAATATGTATATAAATATATATACAAACCACAAATAGAATAATGTAAAATCGTATTAAAATAAATACACAGAATGTAAATAAAATAATGTAAATTTGTATGAAAATAAAGATGCAAAATACCCATAAAATAACGCATTTTTTATAAATAAACAAAATACACATGAAAGGATGTAAATACGTATAAAATATATATATATATATATATATATATATATATATATATATACATATATATATATATATATATATATATATATATATATATATATATATATATATATATATATATATATATATATATATATATATACAAAATACATGAAAGGATGTAAATACGTATAAAGATATATATACAAAATACACATTAAATAATGTAAAATCACGTCAAAATAAATAAACAAAATGTCAATAAAAGAATGTGTATTTGTATGAAAATAAATATACAAAATACACATAAGATAACATAAATTTGTATAAAACTATATACAAAAATACACAAAAATAATTTAAATTTGTATGAAAATAAATATACAAAATACACATAAAATTAGGTAAATTTGTATTGAAATACATATACAAAATACACATAAAATACTGTAAATTTGAATGAAAATACATAAACAAAGACACTTAAAATAACGTAAATTTGTATAAAAAAATATATACAAAACAAAAATAGAATAATGTAAAATCGTATCAAAATAAATACACAGAATATTAATAAAATAATGTAAATTTGTATGAAAATTAAAGAAGCAAAATACCCATAAAATATATATACAAAAATACACAAAAAAAGTTATTTGTATTAAAATAAATATACAAAATACACATACAATAAGGTAAATCTGTATTGAAATAGATATGCAAAATACATATAAAACAATGTAAATTTGTTTCAAAATATATATACGAATACACATAAAATAACGTAGATTTGTATAAAAATATATACAAAATACACGTAAAATGAAGTAAATACGTATAAAAAAAATGTATACAAAATACACATAAAATAAAGTAAATTCGTATCAAAATAAATAAACAAAATACCAATAAAAGAATGTGTATTTGTATAAATATAAATATACAAAATACACATAAAATAACGTAAATTTGTATAAAACTATATACAAAAATACACAGAAGTAATTAAATTCGTTTGAAAATAGATATACAAAATACAGATAAAATAAGCTAAATTTGAATTGAAATGTATATACAAAATACATAAAATAATGTAAATTTGTATCAAAATATTTATAAAAATACATATAATAACGTAAATTTGTTTTAAAATATATAAACAAAATACACATTAAGTAATGTAAATACGTATAAAAAATATGTACAAAATACACATATAATCATGTAATTCGTATCAAACTAAATAAACAAAATAGCAATAAAATAATGTAAATTTGTATGAGAAAACATATACAAATACATATAAAATAACGCTAATTTCTATAAAAATATATGTCCAAAAATGAACGTAAAATAAATTAACTTTAGATAAAAATATATACAAAACACACATTAAATAATGTAAATGCGTACATAAAATAACCTAAATTTGTATAAAACTATATACAAAATTACACAAAAATAATTTAAATTTGTATGAAAAGAGATATACAAAATACACATAAAATTAGGTTAATTTCTATTGAAATACATATACAAAATACACATAAAATAATGTAAATTTGAAAGAAAATATATAAACAAATACACATATAATAACGTAAATTTGTATGAAATATATATACAAAATACACATTAAATAATGTAAATATGTATAAAAAAATATATACAAAACACAAAAAGAATAATGTAAAATCGTATCAAAATATATACACAATATTAATAAAATGATGTAAATTTGTATGAAAATTAAGATGCAAAATACCTATAAATAACGCATTTTTTATAAAATTATTGATACCAAAATACACATAAAATATTTGAATTTGTATCAAAATAAATATACAAAATGCACATACAATAAGGTAAATTTGTATTGAAATAGATATGCAAAATACATATAAAATAATGTAAAATTGTTTCAAAATATATATGCGAATACACATAAAATAACGTAGATTTCTATAAAAATACATATACAAAATACACATAAAATTAAGTAAATACGTATAAAAAAATGTATACAAAATGCACATAAAATAATGTAAATTCGTATAAATATAAATAAACAATATAGCAATAAAAGAATGTGTATTTGTATAAATATAAATATACAAAATGCACATAAAATAACGTTAATTTATATAAAACTATATACATGAAAAAACGCAAATTTATATAAAAATATATGTACAAAAATGATCATAAAATAAATTTCCATAAAAATATATATACAAAACACACATTAGATAATGTAAATGAGTATGAAAATATGTATACAAAATACCTATGAAATAATCTAAACTCGTATCGAGTTAAATTAAGAAAATACCAATATAATAATGTAATTTTGGATGAAAATATATATACAAAATACACATAAAATAACTTAAATACAAATACAAATATACACATAAAATAATTTAAAATTGAATGAAATAAATATACAAAATAAACATAAAATAAGGTAAATTTGTAATGAAATATATGAAAAAATACACATAAAATAATATAAATTTGTATGAAAATATATATACAAATACACATTAAATAACATGAATTTGTATAAAATTTGTATCAAAATATATACGAATACACACAATAAAATAACGTAATTTTTTCATGAAAATGTATATACAAAATACACATAAAATAATGTAAATTTGTATAAAAATATATATAAATAAATACACATAAAATAATGTAAATTTGGATAAAATATATATACAAAATAAACCTTAAATAATGTAAATATGTAAAAAAAATATATACAAAATACACATAGAATAATGTTAAATCGTATGAAAATAAATAAAGAGAATATCAATAAAATAATGTAAATTTGTATGAAAAAAAAGCTGCAAAATATCCATATAATAACGCATATTTGCATAAAAATATATATACCAAAATACATATAAAATAATTAAATTTGTATTAAAATAAATACACAAAATGCACGTACAATTAAGAAAATTTGTATTGGAATAGATATGCAAAATACACATCAATAATGTAAATTTGTATCAAAATATATATACGAATACTCATAAAATAGAGAAAATTTCTATGAAAATATACATACAAAATAGATATACAAAATACACATATAACTAGTTAAATTTGTATTTAAATACATGTACAAAAAACACATAAAATAATGTAGATTTGTATGAAATGAAAACAAATACATTTTATATAAAATATATATACAAAATACACATAGAATAATGTAAAATCATACCAAATAAATACACAGAATATCAATAAAATAATGCAAATTTGTATGAAAATAAAGATGCAAAATACCCATGAAATAAAGCATATTTTTATAAAAATACATACACAAAAATACACATAGATTAATCAAATTTGTATTAAAATTAATATACAAAATGCACATACAATAATGTAAATTTGTATTGAAAAAATATGCAAAATACACATAAAACAATGTAAATTTGTTTCAAAATATATATACGAATACACATAAAATAACGTAGATTTCTATAGAAATATATATACAAAATACAATTGAAATAATGTAAATACGTATAAAAATATATATACAAAATACACATTAAATAATGTTAATTCGTGTCAAATAAATAAAAAAAAATATCATGAAAAGAATGTGTACTTGTATGAAAATAGATATACAAAATACTTATAAAATCACCTAAATTTGTATAAAACTATACACAAAAATAAACAAAAATAATTTAAACTTGTATGAAAATAAATATACAAAAAACATATAAAAATAGGTAAATTTGTATTGAGATACATATACAAAATATACGTAAAATAATTTAATTTGAATGAAAATATATAAACATATAGACTTAAAATAACGTAAATTTGTATCAAATATATATACAAAAAACACTTTAAATAATGTAAATATGTATAAAAAAATATATACAAAACACAAATGAAATAATGTAAAATCTTATCAAAATAAATACAGAAAATATTAATAAAATAATGTAAATTTGTATGAAAATTAAGATTCAAAATACCCATGTCATGTGTATTCGTATATATATTTTGAAACAAATTTACATTGTTTATATGTATTTTGCATATCTATTTTTGTGTATTCTGTATTTATTTTCGTTATACATAGAATAATGTAAAATCGTATCAAAATAAGTACACAGAATATCAATAAAATAGTTTAAATTTGTATGAAAACAAAGATGCAAAATACCCATAAGATAAAGAATTTTTTTTTTTTAAAATACATATACAAAAATACACATAGAATAATTAAATTTATATTAAAATTAATACACAAAATGCACACATACAATAAGGTAAATTTGTATTGAAAAAAAAAAGCAAAATACAAATAAAACATTGTAAATTTGTTTCAAAATATATATACGAATACACATAAAATAACGTAGATTTCTATAGAAATATATATACAAAATACACATGAAATTATGTAAATACGTATAAAAATATATATATAAAATACAAATTAAGTAATGTAAATTCGTGTCAAAATAAATAAACAAAATATCATGAAAAGAATGTGTATTTGTATGAAAATAAATAATAGATAAAAAATTTGTATGAAATATATATGCAAGATATACATTAAATAATGTAAATATGTATAAAAAAAAAATACAAAAAACAAATAGAATAATATAAGATCGTATCAAAATAAATTCACCGAATATTAATAAAATAATGTAAATTTGTATGAAAATAAAGATGCAAAATTCCAATCAAATAGCGCATTTCTAATAAAAATATATATACCAAAATACACATAAAATATTTAAATTTGTATTGAAATAAATGTACAAAATGCACATACAATAAGGTAAACTTCTATTGAAACAGATATGCAAAAATACATATAAAACAAAGTAAATTTGTTTCAAAATATATATACGAATACATATAAAATAACGTAGATCTCTATAAAAATTTATATACAAAATACACATAAAATTAGGTAAATACGTTAAAAAAATGTAAACAAAATACACATAAAATAATATAAATTCGAAACCAAATAAATAAACAAAATACCAATAAAAGAATGTGTATTTTTATAAATATAAATGTACAAAATACACATACAAAATAAACATAAAATAAGGTAAATTTGTAATGAAATATATTTAAAAAATAAAAATAAAATAATTTAAATTTATATTAAAATATATATAAAAATAAAAATAAAATAAAATTAATTTTTATAAAATTATATATTAAAAATAAATATTAAATAATGTAAATGCGTATAAAAATATATATACAAAGTACATATAAAATAATGTAAATTCGTATCAATATAAATCAACAAAATACCAATAAAATAATATATATTTGAATGAAAATAGATTTACAAAAAACACATAACATAACTAAAATTTGGATTGAAATATATACAAAAATAAATAAAAATAATTTGAGTTTGTATGAAAATAGATAATCAAAATACATATAAAACTAAGTAAATTTCTTTTGAAATATATTTACAAAATACCCATAAAAACAAAATACACATAAAATAACTTAAAATAACATAAATATGTATCAAATATATATACAAAAAAAACATTAAATAATATAAATATGTATAAAATATATATACAAATCATAAATAATATAATGTAAAATCGTATCAAAATAAATACAGAAAATATTAATAAAATAATGTAAATTTGTATGAAAATTAAGATGCAAAATACCCATAAAATAACACATTTTTTATAAAAATATATATACGAAAAAACACAAAATATTAGATTTTGTATTAAAATAAATAGATATACATTCTTTTATTGGTATTATGTTTATTTATTTTGTTTCGAATTTACATTATTTTATGTGTATTTTGTTTACATTTTTTTATACGTATTTACTTAATTTTATGTGTTTTTGTATACATATTTTTATAGAAATCTACGTTATTTTATGTGTATTCGTATATATATTTTGAAACAAATTTACATTGTTTTATATGTATTATTGCATATCTCTTTCAATAGAAGTTTATCTTATTGTATGTGCATTTTGTATATTTATTTCAATACAAATTTAAATATTTTATGTGTATTTTGGTATATATATTTTTATAAGAAATGCGCTATTTGATGGGAATTTTGTATCTTTATTTTCATACAAATTTGCATTATTTTATTAATATTCGGTGTATTTATTTTGATACGAATTTACATTATTTTATTTGTTTTTTGTATATATATATTTTTTATACATATTTACATTATTTAAATGTATCTTGCATATATATTACATACAAATTTATTATCTATTATTTATTTTCATACAAATACACATTCTTTTCATGATATTTTGTTAATTTATTTTGTCACGAATTTACATTACTTAATATGTATTTCATATATATATTTCTATACGTATTTACATAATTTCATGTGTATTTTGTATATATATTTCTATAGGAATCTCTGTTATTTTATGTGTATTCGTATATATATTTTGAAGCAAATTTACACTGTTTTATTTGTATTTTGCGTTTTTTTTTCAATACAAATTTACCTTATTTGTATATGCATTTTGTATATTAATTTTAATACAAATTTAATTATTCTATGTGTATTTTTGTATATGTATTTAAAAAAAATGCTTTATCTGATGGGTATTTTGCATCTTTATTTTCATACAAATTTAAATTATTTTATTGATATTCTGTGTACTTATTTTGATACGATTTTACATTATTCTATGTATAACAAAAATAAATACAGAATACACAAAAATAGATATGCAAAATACATATAAACAATGTAAATTTGTTTCAAAATATATATACAAATACACATGTAATAAGGTAGATTTCTATAAAAATATATATACAAAATACATAAAACTAAGTAAATACGTATAAAAAATGTATACAAAATACACATAAAATAATGTAAATTAGTATCAAAAAAAATAAACAAAATACCAATAAAAGAATGTGTATTTGTATATATATATATATATATATATATATATATATATATATATATATATATATATATATATATATATATATATATATATATATATATATATATATATATATATATATATATATATATATATATATATATATATATATACAAAATACACATTAAATAATATAAATTTCTTTAAAACTATACAAAATACACATGAAATGATGTAAATACGTATAAAAATATATATACAAAATACACATTAAATAATGTAAATTCGCGTCAAAATAAATAAACAAAATGTCAGTAAAAGAATGTGTATTTGTATGAAAATAGATATACAAAATACACATAAAATAACCTAAATTTGTATCAAACTATATACAAAAATTCACAAAAATAATTTAAATTTGTATGAAAAGAGATATACAAAATACACATAAAATTAGGTAAATTTGTATTGAAATACATACACAAAATACACATAAAATAATGTAAATTTGAATGAAAATACATAAACAAATACACTTAAAATAACGTAAATTTGTATAAAAATATATGTACAAAACACAAATAGAATAATGTAAAATCGTATCAAAATAAATACACAGAATATTAATAAAATAATGTAAATTTGTATGAAAATAAAGAAGCAAAATACCCATAAAATAACGCATTTTTTTTATTTATAAAAATATATATACCAAAATACACATCAAAAAATTAAATTTGTATTAAAATAAATATACAAAAAACACACACAATAAGGTAAATTTGTATTGAAATAGATATGCAAAATACATATAAAACAATGTAAATTTGTTTCAAAATATATATACGAATACACATAAAATAACGTAGATTTCTATAAAAATATATGTAGAAAATACACATAAAATGAAGTAAATACGTATATAAAAATGTATACAAAATACACATAAAATAATGTAAATTCGTATCAAAATAAAGAAACAAAATACCAATAAAAGAATGTGTATTTGTATGAATATAAATATACAAAATACACATAAAATAACGTATATTTATATAAAACTATATACAAAAATACACAGAAGTAATTAAATTTGTATGAAAATATATACAAAATACACACGAAATAAGCTAAATTTGAAATGAAATATATATACAAAATACATGAAATAAAGTAAATATGTATCAAAATATTTATACAAATACACATATAATAACGTAAATTTGTATGAAAATATATAAACAAAATACACATTAAATAATGTAAATACGTATAAAAAAAATATGTACAAAATCCACATATAATCATGTAATTCGTATCAAAATAAATAAACAAAATACCAATAAAATAATATAGATTTGTATGAGTAAACGTGTATGTTGCATATTTTTTCAATACAAATTTACCTTATTATATACGCATTTTGTATTAATTAATTTTAATACAAATTTAATTATTCGATGTGTATTTTTGTATCTGTATTTTTATAAACATATGCTTTATTTTTTGGGTATTTTGCAGCTTTATTTTCAAACAAATTTACATTATTTTATTGATATTCTGCTCATTCATTTTGATACGAATTGACATTATTCTATGTGTATTTTGTATATATTTTTCATACCAATTTACGTTATTTTATGTTTAAAATATCTACAAAATACATATACACATGTAATTCATATCAAAATAAATAAATAAAATACCAATAAAATAATATAAATTTGTATGAGTAAACGTGTATGTTGCATATTTTTTCAATACAAATTTACCTTATAATATACGCATTTTGTATATTAATTTTAATTCAAATTTAATTATTCGATGCGTATTTTTGTATCTGTATTTTATAAACATATGATTTAATTTTGTGTATTTTGCATCTTTATTTTCATACAAATTTACATTATTTTATTGATATTCTGCTCATTCATTTTGATACGAATTGACATTATTCTATGTGTATTTTGTATATATTTTTCATACCAATTTACGTTATTTTATGTGTATTTGTTTATATATTTTGACACAAATTTACAATATTTTATGGGTATTTTTTATATACTTTTCAAAAGAAATTTACCTAGTTTTATGTGTATTTTGTATATCTATTTTCATACAAAATGAAATTATTTCAATGTATTTTTGTAATTATTTTAATACAAATTTTTGTTATGTTATGTGTATTTTGTAAATTTATTTTCATTCAAATATATATTATTTTATTGGTGTTTTGTTGATTTATATTGATACGAATTTACATTATTTTATATGTACTTTGTATATTTATTTTTATACGCTTTTACATTATTTAATATTTATTTTGAATATATATTTTTATAAAAATTCATGGTATTTTATATGTATTTGTATATATATTTTTATATAAATTTACATTATTTTATGTATTTTGTACATATATTTTTTACAAATCTACCTTATTTTATGTTTATTTTGTATGTGTATTTTGTATATTTATATTTATCCAAATACACATTCTTTTATTGGTATTTTGTTTATTTATTTTAATTCGAATTTACATTATTTTATGTGTATTTTGTATACATTTT
Source organism: Eriocheir sinensis (assembly GCF_024679095.1). Classification (NCBI taxonomy): domain Eukaryota; kingdom Metazoa; phylum Arthropoda; class Malacostraca; order Decapoda; family Varunidae; genus Eriocheir; species Eriocheir sinensis. The sequence continues at coordinate 17,502 of NW_026111521.1, forward strand.
TTATACGTATTTACTTAGTTTTAAGTTTATTTTGTATATATTTTTATAGAAATCTACGTTTTTTTATTTGTATTCGTATATATATTTTGAAACAAATTTACATTGTTTTATATGTATTTTGCATTTCTCTTTCAATACAAATTTTGATTATTGTATGTGCATTTTGTATATTTATTTCAATGCAAATTTTAATATTTTATGTGTATTTTGGTATATATATTTTTATAAGATTACGAAAACTTCAATAAAAATATATACAAAAAAACAAAAAAATAAATTTCAATTTGTATGAAAATAGATATACAAAATACACATATAATTAGTTAAATTTGTATTTAAATACATGTACAAAATACACATAAAATAATGTAAATTTGTATGAAATGAAAATAAATTCACATAAAATTCGCGTCAAAATAAATAAACAAAATATCAATAAAAGAATGTGTATTTGTATGAAAATAGATACACAAAATACACATAAAATGACCTAAATTTGTATCAAACTATATACAAAAATTCACAAAAATATTTTAAATTTGTATGAAAATAAATATACAAATTACACATAAAATTAGGTAAATTTGCATTGAAATACATACACAAAATTCACATGAAATAATGTAAATTTGAATGAAAATACATAAACAAATACACTTAAAATAACGTAAATTTGTATAAAAAAAAATATGTACAAAACACAAATAGAATAATGTAAAATCGTATGAAAATAAATACACAGAATATTAATAAAATAATGTAAATTTGTATGAAAATAAAGAGGCAAAATACCCATAAAATAACGCATTTTTTTTATTTATAAAAATATATATACCAAAATACACATCAAAAAATTAAATATGTATTAAAATAAATATACAAAAAACACATACAATAAGGTAAATTTGTATTGAAATAGATATGCAAAATACATATAAAACAATGTAAATTTGTTTCAAAATATATATACGAATACATATATAATAACGTAGATTTCTATAAAAATATATATAGAAAATACACATAAAATGAAGTAAATACGTATAAAAAAATGTATACAAAATACACATAAAATAATGTAAATTCGTATCAAAATAAATAAACAAAATAGCAATAAAAGAATGTGTATTTGTATAAATATAAATATTCAAAATACACATAAAATAACGTAAATTTATATAAAACTATATACAAAAATACACAGAAGTAATTAAATTTGTATGAAAATATATACAAAATACACACAAAATAAGCTAAATTTGAATTGAAATATATATACAAAATACATGAAATAAAGTAAATTTGTATCAAAATATTTATACAAATACACATATAATAACGTAAATTTGTATGAAAATATATAAACAAAATACACATTAAATAATGTAAATACGTATAAAAAAAATATGCACAAAATCCACATATAATCATGTAATTCGTATCAAAATAAATAAACAAAATACCAATAAAATAATATAGATTTGTATGAGTAAACGTGTATGTTGCATATTTTTTCAATACAAATTTACCTTATTATATACGCATTTTGTATTAATTAATTTTAATACAAATTTAATTATTCGATGTGTATTTTTGTATCTGTATTTTTATAAACATATGCTTTATTTTTTGGGTATTTTGCAGCTTTATTTTCAAACAAATTTACATTATTTTATTGATATTCTGCTCATTCATTTTGATACGAATTGACATTATTCTATGTGTATTTTGTATATATTTTTCATACAAATTTACGTTATTTTATGTTTAAAAATATCTACAAAATACACATATAATCATGTAATTCATATCAAAATAAATAAATAAAATACCAATAAAATAATATAAATTTGTATGAGTAAACGTGTATGTTGCATATTTTTTCAATACAAATTTACCTTATAATATACGCATTTTGTATATTAATTTTAATACAAATTTAATTATTCGATGCGTATTTTTGTATCTGTATTTTTATAAACATATGCTTTATTTTTTGGGTATTTTGCATCTTTATTTTCATACAAATTTACATTATTTTATTGATATTCTGCTCATTCATTTTGATACGAATTGACATTATTCTATGTGTATTTTGTATATATTTTTCATACCAATTTACGTTATTTTATGTGTATTTGTTTATATATTTTGACACAAATTTACAATATTTTATGGGTATTTTGTATATACTTTTCAAAAGAAATTTACCTAGTTTTATGTGTATTTTGTATATCTATTTTCATACAAAATGAAATTATTTCTATGTATTTTTGTATATATTTTAATACAAATTTTTGTTATGTTATGTGTATTTTGTAAATTTATTTTCATTCAAATATATATTATTTTATTGGTGTTTTGTTGATTTATATTGATACGAATTTACATTATTTTATATGTACTTTGTATATTTATTTTTATACGCTTTTACATTATTTAATATTTATTTTGAATATATATTTTTATACAAATTCATGGTATTTTATATGTATTTGTATATATATTTTTATATAAATTTACATTATTTTATGTGTATTTTGTACATATATTTTTTTTACAAATCTACCTTATTTTATGTTTATTTTGTATGTGTATTTTGTATATTTATATTTATCCAAATACACATTCTTTTATTGGTATTTTGTTTATTTATTTTAATTCGAATTTACATTATTTTATGTGTATTTTGTATACATTTTTTTATACGTATTTACTTAGTTTTAAGTGTATTTTGTATATATATTTTTATAGAAATCTACGTTTTTTTTATTTGTATTCGTATATATATTTTGAAACAAATTTACATTGTTTTATATGTATTTTTGCATATCTCTTTCAATACAAATTTACCTTATTGTATGTGCATTTTGTATATTTATTTCAATGCAAATTTTAATATTTTATGTGTATTTTGGTATATATATTTTTATAAGATTACGAAAACTTCAATAAAAATATATACAAAAAAACAAAAAAATAAATTTCAATTTGTATGAAAATAGATATACAAAATACACATATAATTAGTTAAATTTGTATTTAAATACATGTACAAAATACACATAAAATAATGTAAATTTGTATGAAATGAAAATAAATTCACATAAAATTCGCATCAAAATAAATAAGCAAAATATCAATAAAAGAATGTGTATTTGTATGAAAATAGATACACAAAATACACATAAAATGACCTAAATTTGTATCAAACTATATACAAAAATACACAAAAATATTTTAAATTTGTATGAAAATAAATATACAAATTACACATAAAATTAGGTAAATTTGCATTGAAATACATACACAAAATTCACATAAAATAATGTAAATTTGAATGAAAATACATAAACAAATACACTTAAAATAACGTAAATTTGTATAAAAAAAATATGTACAAAACACAAATAGAATAATGTAAAATCGTATGAAAATAAATACACAGAATATTAATAAAATAATGTAAATTTGTATGAAAATAAAGAGGCAAAATACCCATAAAATAACGCATTTTTTTTATTTATAAAAATATATACCAAAATACACATCAAAAAATTAAATATGTATTAAAATAAATATACAAAAAACACATACAATAAGGTAAATTTGTATTGAAATAGATATGCAAAATACATATAAAACAATGTAAATTTGTTTCAAAATATATATACGAATACATATATAATAACGTAGATTTCTATAAAAATATATATAGAAAATACACATAAAATGAAGTAAATACGCATAAAAAAATGTATACAAAATACACATAAAATAATGTAAATTCGTATCAAAATAAATAAACAAAATAGCAATAAAAGAATGTGTATTTGTATAAATATAAATATTCAAAATACACATAAAATAACGTAAATACAAAAATACACAGAAGTAATTAAATTTGTATGAAAATATATACAAAATACACACAAAATAAGCTAAATTTGAATTGAAATATATATACAAAATACATGAAATAAAGTAAATTTGTATCAAAATATTTATACAAATACACATATAATAATGTAAATTTGTATGAAAATATATAAACAAAATACACATTAAATAATGTAAATACGTATAAAAAAAATATGTACAAAATACACATATAATCATGTAATTCGTTTCAAAATAAATAAACAAAATACCAATAAAATAATATAAATTTGTATGAGTAAACGTGTATGTTGCATATTTTTTCAATACAAATTTACCTTATTATATACGCATTTTGTATATTAATTTTAATATATATGTATTTGAATATATATTTTGATACAAATTTACATTATTTTATGTATTTTCTATATTTATTTCAATTCAAATTTAGCTTATTTTATGTGTCTTTTGTATATCTATTTTCATACAAATTTAATTATTTTTGTTTATTTTTGTATATAGTTTTATACAATTTTACGTTATTTTATGTGTATTTTGTATATTTATATTTATAAAAGTAAACATTCTTTTATTGGCATTTAGTTTATTTATTTTGATACGAATTTACATTATTTGATGTGTATTTTGTATACATTTTCTTATACGTATTTACTTCCTTTTATGTGTATTTTGTATATATATTTTTATAGAAATCTACGTTATTTTATGTGAATTCGTATATATATTTTGAAACAAATTTACATTGTTTTATGTGTATTTTGCATATCTATTTCAATACAAATTTACCTTAATTTATGTGCATTTTGTATATTTATTGTAATACAAATTTAAATATTTTATGTGTATTTTGGTATATATATTTTCATAAAAATTGCGTCGTTTTATGGGTATTTTGCATCTTTATTTTCATACATATTTACATTATTTTATAAATATTCTGTGTATTTATTTTGATACTATTTGATTTGATTACATTATTCTATTTGTGTTTTGTATATATTTTTTTATACATATTTACATTATTTAATGTGTATTTTCTATATATATTTCATACAAATTTTCGTTATTTTAAGTGAATTTGTTTATATATTTTCATTCAAATTTACATTATTTTATGTGTATTTTGTATATGTATTTCAATAGAAATTTAACTAGTTTTATGTGTATTTTGTATTTATATTTTTATACAAATTTAAATTATTTTTGTGTATTTTGTATATCTATTTTCATACAAATACACATTCTTTTATTGATATTTTGTTTATTTATTTTGATGCGAATTTACATTATTTAATGTGTATTGTGTATATATATTTTTATACGTATTAACGTCATTTCATGTGTATTTTGTATATATATTTCTATAGAAATATACGTTATTTTATGTGTATTCGTATATATATTTTAAAACAAATATACATTGTTTTATGTGCATTTTGTATATTTTTTCAATACAAATTTCCCTTATTGTACGTGCATTTTGTATATTAATTTTAATACAAATTTAATTATTCTATGTGTATTCTTGTATATGTATTTAAAAAAATATGCTTTATTTTATGGGTATTTTGCATCTTTATTTTCATACAAAATTACATTATTTTATTGATATTCTGTGTATTTATTTTGAAACGATTTTACATTATTCTATGTATATTTTGTATATCTATTTTATACAAATGTACGTTATTTTATGTGAATTTGTTTTCATTTCATACAAATTTACATTATTTTATGTGTATTTTGTACATGTATTTAAATACAAATTTAACTAATTATATGTGTATTTTGTATATCTATTTTCATACAAATTGAAATTTATTTTTTTGTTTTTTTGTATATACTTTTATTCAAATGTTCGTAATTTTATGTGTATTTTGTATATTTATTTTCCTACAAATATACGTTCTTTTATCGGAATTTTGTTTATTTATTTTGATACGAATTTTCATTTTTTTATTTGTATTTGATATATATATTTTTATACTTATTTACATAATTTTATATGTATTTTGAATATATATTTTCACAGAAATTTACTCTATATGTATATACAAAAAAACAAAAACTATTTAAATTTGTATAAAAATAAATATAAAAAATACACATAAAATTAGGTAAATTTGTATTGAAATACATATACAAAATACACTTAAAATAATGTAAATTTGAATGAAATTATATAAACAAATACACTTAAAATGACGTTAATTTGTATAAAATATATATAAAAAATACACATTAAATAATGAAAATATGTATAAAAAAAATATACAAAACACAAATAGTATAATATAAAATCGTATCAAAATATATACACAGAATATTAATAAAATAATGTACATTTCTATGAAAACTAAGATGCAAAATACCTATAAAATAACGCATTTTTTTTAAAATTATATATACCAAAATACACATAAAATATTTGAATTTGTATTAAAATAAATATACAAAATGCACATACAATAAGGTTAATTTGTATTGAAATAGATATTCAAAAACATATAAAACAATTTTAATTTGTTTAAAAATATATACGAATACACATAAAATAACGTAGATTTCTATAAATATATATATATATATACAAAATACAAATAAAATTAAGTAAATACGAATCAAAAATGTATACAAAATACACATAAAATAATGTAAATTCGTATAAATATAAATAAAAAAAATACCAATAAGAGAATGTGTATTTGTATAAATATAAATATACAAAATGCACATAAAATAACGTAAATTTGTATAAAACTATATACAAAAATACACAAAAGTAATTAAATTTGTATGAAAATAGATATACAAAATACACACAAAATAAGCTAAATTTGAATTGAAATATATATACAAAATACATAAAATAAAGTAAATTCGTTTCAAAATATTTTTAACAAATACACATATAATAACGTAAATTTGTAAAAAAATATATATAAACAAAATACACATTAAGTAATGTAAATACGTATAAAAAGATATTTACAAAATACACCAATAATCAAGTCATTCGTATCAAAATAAATAAACAAAAAACTAATTAAATAATGTAAATTTGTATGAGAAAACATATACAAAATACACATAAAATAACGTTTTAAGTTTCTATAAAAATATATGTACAAAAATGCACATAAAATTAGTTTGCATAAAAAAATATATACAAAACACACATTAGATAATGTAAATGAGTATAAAAATATGTATACAAAATACCTATGAAATAATCTAAATTCGTATCGAGTTAAATTAAGAAAATAACAATAAAATAATGTAATTTTGGATGAAAATATATATAAAAAACACACATAAAATAACCTAAATACAAATACAAATATACACATTAAATAATTTAAAATTGAATGAAATAAATATACAAGATAAACATAAAATAAGGTAAATTTGTAATAAAATATATGTAAGAATACACATAAAATAACATAAATTTGTATGAAAATATATATACAAATACACATAAAATAATTTTACGTGTATTTTGTATATTTCTTTTCATACAAATTTAAATTATTTTTGTGTATTTTTTTATACAATAAGGTAAATTTATATTGAAATAGATATGCAAAATACATACAAAACAATGTAAAATTTGTTTGAAAATATATATACGAATACACATAAAATAACGTAGATTTCTATAAAAATATATATACAAAATACACATAAAATGAAGTAAATACGTATAAAAAAATGTATACAAAATACACATAAGATAATGTAAATTCGTATCAAAATAAATAAACAAAATACCAATAAAAAAAATGTGTATTTGTATAAAAAGAAATATACAAAATACACATAAAATATCGTAAATTTATATAAAACTATATAAAAAAATACACAAAAGTAGTTAAATTTGTATGAAAATAGATATACAAAATACACATAAAATAAACTAAATTTTTGTATTTTTGTATATACTTTTATATCAATTTACGTTATTTTATGTATTTTGTATATTTATTTATAAATACACATTCTTTTATTAATATTTTGTTTATTTATTTCGATACGAGTTTACATTATTTTATGTGTAATTTGAACACATTTTTTTATACGTATTTACTTCATTTTATGTGTATTTTGTATATATATCTTTATAGAAATATGCGTTATTTTATGTGTATTCGTATATATATTTTGAAACAAATTTACATTGTTTTATATGTATTTTGCATATCTATTTCAATACCAATTTTCCTTATTGTGTGTGCATTTCGTATATTTATTTTAATACAAATTCAAATATTTTATGTGTGGTTGGGTATATATATTTTTTATAAAAATGCGCTACTTTTGGGGTATTTTGCATCTTAATTTTCATACAAATTTACATTATTTTATTAATATTCTGTTTATTTATTTTGATACGATTTTACATTATTCTATTTGTGTTTTGTATATATTTTTCTATACATATTTACATTATTTAATGTGATTTTATATATATATATATATATATATATATATATATATATATATATATATATATATATATATATATATATATATATATATATATATATATATATATATATATATATATATATATATATATATAATTTAAGTGTATTTGTATATATATATTTTAATTGAAATTTACACTATTTGATGTGTATTTTGTAAATGTATTTAAATACATTGTTTATATATTTTCATACAGATTTACATTATTTTATGAGTGTTTTGTATATGTATTTCAATCCAAATTTGCCTAATTTTATGTGTATTTTGCCTATCTATTTTCAAACAAATTTAAATTATTTTTGCGTATTTTTTTATAATTTTTTATACAAATTTTAGTTAATTTATTTGTTTTTTGTATATATATTTTCCTACATATATACATTCTATTATTGCAATTTTGTTTATTTATTTTGATTCGAGTTTCCATTACTTTATGTGTATTTTGTATATATATGTTTCTACGTATTTACATTATTTTATGTGTATTTTGGATATATATTTTCATAAAAATTTACGTTATTTTATTGTGTGCTCTCGTATATATTTTGATACAAATTTTATACAAATTCATCTTATTTTATGTGTATTTGAATACATATTTTCATACAAATTTAAATTATTTTATGTGTATTTTTACATATATTTCATTACAAATTTACCTTATTTTATGTTTGTTTCATATATTCATTTTGTGCAATTTTCAATTATTTTATGTGTATATTTGTATTTGTATTTAGGTTATTTTATTTGTATTTTCTATATACATTTTCATCCAAAACTACATTATTTTATTGGTATTTTGTTAATTTAATTCGATACGAATTTAGATTATTTCAAAGGTATTTTTTATACATTTTTTTATACGCATTTACATTATTTAATGTGTGTTTTGTATATAGATTTTCATGCAAATTTACTTAATTTAATGTGCATTTTTGTACATATATTTTTAAAGAAATTAGCGTTATTTTATATGTATTTTGTATATGCTTTCTCATATAAATTTACATTATATTATTGGTATTTTGTTTATTTATTTTGATACGAGTTACATGATTATACGTGTATTTTCTACATATTTTTTTTATACGTATGTACATTATTTAATGTGCATTTTTTTATGTGTTTTTATACAAATCTACGTTATTATATGTGTATTTGTATAAATATTTTGATACAAATTTACATTATTTGAGGTATTTTGTAAAATATATATATATATATATATATATATATATATATATATATATATATATATATATATATATATATATATATATATATATATATATATATATATTTTTTTTTACAGCAAGGGTACAAAAAAGTAAACATTAATAAAAAAAAGCCCGCTACTCGCTGCTCCTAAAAAGAATCCAAAGAGGTGGCCGAGAGATAGGTCAGTTTCGGGAGGAGAGATGTCCTGATACCCTCCTCTTGAAAGAGTTCAAGTCGTAGGCAGGAGGAAATACAGATGAAGGAAGATTGTTCCAGAGTTTACCAGCGTGAGGGATGAAAGAGTGAAGATGCTGGTTAACTCTTGCATAATGGGTTTTTACAGTATATGGATGAGCATGATTATAAAGTCTATTGAATCGGGTCCGCGGGAGGTGGTGAGGCATGCAGTTAGAACGTTCAGAAGAGCCGTAAGCGTGTAAATATCGATAGAGTATAGAAAGCCAGGCAAAATTGCGGCGGAATTTAAGAGGTAGAAGACTATCAGTATGAGGAGGAGAGCTGATGAGACGAAGAGCCTTTGCCTCCACTCTGTCCAGAAGAGCTGTGTGAGTGGAGCCCCCCCACACATGAGATGCATACTCCATACGAGGGCGGACAAGGCCCCTGTATATGGACAGCAACTGTATATATATATATATATATATATATATATATATATATATATATATATATATATATATATATATATATATATATATATATATATATATATATATATATATATATATATATATATATATATATATATATATATATATATATATATATATATATATTTCAATTCAAATTTAGTTTATTTTATGTGTATTTTGTATATCTATTTTCATACAAATTAACTACTTTTGTGTATTTTTGTATATAGTTTTATATAAATTTACGATATTTTATGTGTATTTTGTATATTTATTTTTATAGAAATACACATTTTTTTATTGGTATTTTGTTTATTTATTTTGATACGAATTTACATTATTTTATGTGTTTTTGTATACATTTTTTATACGTATTTACTTCATTTTATGCATATTTTGCATATATATTTTTATAGAAATCTACGTTATTTTATGTGTATTCGTATATATATTTTGAAACAAATTTTACTTTGTTTTATATGTATTTTGCATATCAATATAAATTTACCTTATTGTATATGCATTTTGTATATTTATTTTAATACAAATTCAAATTTTTTTATATGTATTTTGGTATATATATTAAAAAAAATGCGTTATTTTATTAATATTTTGCTACTTTATTTTCATACAAATTTACATTATTTTATTAATATTCTGTGTATTTATTTTGTTACGATTTTACATTATTCTATTTGGGTTTTGTATATATATTTTTTTATACATATTTACATTACTTAATGTGTATTTTGTATATATATTTTATACAAATTTACGTTATTTTAAGTGTATTTGTTTATATATTTTCATTCAAATTTATATTATTTTATGTGTATTTTGTAAATGTATTTCAATACAAATTTACCTAATTTTATGTGTATTTTGTATACTTATTTTCAAACAAATTTAAATTATTTTTGTGTATTTTTGTGTATAGTTTTATACAAATTTACGTTATTTTATGTGTATTTTATATATCTATTTTCATACAAATACACATTCTTTTATTGATATTTTGTTTATTTATTTTGACACGAATTTACAATATTTAATGTCTATTTTGTATATATATTTTTAAACGTATTTACAGCATCTCAAGTGTATTTTGTATATTTATTTCTATAGAAATCTGCGTTATTTTATGTGTATTCGTATATATATTTTTAAACAAATTTACATTGTTTTATGTGTATTTTGCATATTTTATTAATAAAAATTTATCTTATTGTATGTGCATTTTGTATATTAATTTTACTACAAATTTAGTCTATGTATTTTTATAAAAATATGCTTTATTTTATTGGTATTTTGCATCTTTATTTTCATACAAATTTACATTATTTTATTAATATTTTGTGTATTTATTTTGATACGATTTTACATTATTTTCTATGTGTATTTTGTATATATATTTAATACAAATGTACGTTACTTTATGTGTATTTGTTTTCATTTCATACAAATTTTCATTATTATATGTGTATTTTGTACATGTACAAATTTGTACAAATTTAACTAATTATTTATGTATTTTGTATGTATATTTTCATAGAAATTTACTCTATTTTATGTGTATTCGTATATATATTTTGATACAAATTTACATTATTGATGTGTATTTTGCATATGTATTTCAATACAAATTTACTTTATTGTATACCCATTTTGTATATTTATTTCAATACAAATTTAATTATTTCAAGTGTATTTTTGTATATATATTTTTATGCATATATGCGTTATTATATGGGTATTTTGCATCTTTATTTTCATACAAATTTAAGTCTATATGTTTATATATTTTAATTCAAATTTACATAATTTTATGTGTATTTTGTATATGTATTTCAATACAAATTTACCTATTTTTATATGTTTTTTGTATATTTATTTTCATACAAGTTTAAATTATTTTTGGTTATTTTTGTATTTGGTTTTATACAAATTTAGGTTATTTTATGTGTATTTTGTATATCTATTTTCATACAAATACACATTCTTTTCATGATATTTTTTTTATTTATTTGACACGAATTAACATTATTTAATGTGTATTTTGTATATATATTTTTATACGTATTTACATTATTTTAAGTGTATTTTGTATATATATAATCTATAGAAATCTACGTAATTTTATGTGTATTCGTATATATTTTGAAACAAATTTACATTGTTTTATGTGTGTTTTGCATATTTTTTCAATACAAATTTACATTATTGTATGTGCATTTTGTATATTAATTTTAATACAAATTTGATTAATCTATGTGTATTTTTGTGTATGTATTTTTATAAAAATATGCTTTATTTTATGGGTATTTTGCATCTTTATTTTCATACAAATTTACATTATTTTATTGATATTTTGTGTATTTATTTGGTATGATTTTACATTATTCTATGTGTATTTTGTATATATATTTTATATAAAATGTATTTGTTTTCATTTCATACAAATCTACATTATTTTATGTGTTTTTTGTACATGTATTTAAATAAAAATTTAAATATTTATATTTTTATTTTTTATATATATTTTTTATTTATATTTTAATATAAATTTAATATATTTTATGAGTATTCGTATATATATTTTGATACAAATTTACATTATTGATGTGTATTTTGCATATCTATTTCAATACAAATTTTCTTAATTGTACGTGCATTTTGTATATTTATTTTAATACAAATTTAATTATTTTATATGTATTTTTGTATATATTTTTATGCAAATATGCGTTTTATATGGATATTTTGCAGCTTTATTTTCATACAAATTTACATTATTTTATTGATATTCTCTTTATTTATTTTGATACGATTTAACATTATTCTATGTGTATTTTGTATATATTTTTTTTACATATTTACATTATTTAAGGTTTATTTTGTATATATATTTTATCCAAATTTACATTATTTTATGTGTATTTGTTTATATATTTTTATACAAATTTACATTATTTTATGTGTATTTTGTATATACATTTTCATAAAAAAATTACGTTATTTTATTGTGTGTATTCGTATATATTTTGAAACAAATTTTATACAAATTCATGTTATTTAATGTGTATTTGTATATATATTTTCATACAAATTTATATTATTTTATGTGTATTTTTTCATATATTTCATTACAAATTTACCTTATTTTATGTTTATTTTGTATATTTATTTCATTCAATTTTAAATTATTTTATGTGTATATTTGTATTTGTATTTAGGTTATTTTATATGTATTTTGAATATATATTTTCATCCAAAATTACATTATTATATTGGTATTTTCTTAATTTAATTCGATTCGAATTTAGATTATTTCATAGGTATTTTGTATACATATTTTTATACTCATTTACATTATCTAATGTGTGTTTTGTATATATATTTTTATGCAAATTTATTTTGTTATTTTTTGTACATATATTTTTATAGAAATTTGCGTTATTTTATGTATATAGTTTTATATAAATTAACGTTATTTTATGTGCATTTTGTATATTTATATTTATACAAATACACATTCTTTTATTGCTATATTGTTTATTTATATTTATACGAATTTACATTATTTTATGTGTATTTTGTATACATTTTTTTATACGTATTTACTTAACTTTATGTGTATTTTGTATATGTATTTTTATAGAAATCTACGTTATTTTATGTGTATTCGCATATCTATTTTGAAACAAATTTACATTATTTTACATGTATTTTGCATATCTATTTCAATACAAATTTACCTTATTATATGTGCATTTTGTATATTTATTTTGATACAAATTCAAATATTTTATGTGTTTTTTGGTATCAATAATTTTATAAAAAATGCGTTATTTTATAGGTATTTTGCATCTTAATTTTCATACAAATTTACATTATTTTATTAATATTCTGTGTATATATTTTGATGCGATTTTACATTATTCTATTTGTGTTTTGTATATATTTTTTTATACATATTTACATTATTTAATGTGTATTTTGTATATATATTTCATTCAAATTTACGTTATTAGATGTGTATTTGTTTATATATTTTTTTTCAAATTTACATTATTTTATGTGTATTTTGTATATGTATTTCAATAGAAATTAACCTAATTTTATGTGTATTTTGTATATTTCTTTTCATACAAATTTAAATTATTTTTGTGTATTTTTGTATATAGTTTTTTACAAATTTAGGTTATTTTATGTACGCATTTACATTATTTAATGTGTGTTTTGAATATATATTTTCATCCAAAGTTAATTTATTTTACGTTCATTTTTGGACATATATTTTTATAGAAATTAGCGTTATTTTATATGTATTTGTATATGTTTTCTCATACAAATTTACATTATTTTATTGCTATTTTGTTTATTTAGTTTGATACGAATTACATGATTATATGTGTATTTTGTACATATTTTTTATACGTATTTACATTACTTAATGTGAATTTTGTTTATATATTTTTAAACAAATTTACGTTATTATATGTATTTTTATAAATATTTTGATACAAATTTACATTATTTTATGTATTTTGTATCTACATTTCAATTCAAATTTAGCTTATTTTATCTGTATTTTGTATATCTATTTTCATACGAATTTAATTACTTCTCTGTATTTTTGTATATAGTTTTATACAAATTTACGTTATTTTATGTGTATTTTATATATTTATGTTTATACAAATACACATTCTTTTATTGGTATTTTGTTTATTTATTTTGATACGAATTTACATTATTTTATGTGTATTTTGTATACATTTTTTTTATACGTATTTACTTCATTTTACGTGTATTTTGTATATATTTTTATACAAATCTACGTTATTTTATGTGTATTCGTATATATATTTTGAAACAAATTTACATTGTTTTATATGTATTTTGCATATCTATTTCAATACAGATTTACCTTATTGTATGTGTATTTTGTATTTATTTTAATACAAATAAATTTTTTTATGTGTATTTTTGTATATATATTTTATGGGTATTTTGCTTCTTTATTTTTCATACAAATTTACATTATTTTATTAATATTCTGTGTATTTATTTTGATACGATTTTACATTATTCTATTTGTGTTTTGTATATATTTTTTTTATACAAATTTACGTTATTTTAAGTGTATTTGTTTATGTATTTTCATTCATTATTTTTGTGCATTTTTGTATATAGTTTTATATAAATTTATGTTATCTTATGTGTATTTTGTATATTTATTTTCATACAAATACACATTCTTTTATTGACATTTTGTTTATTTATTTTGACGCGAATGTACATTATTTAATGTGTATTTTGTATATATATTTTTATACGTATTTACATCCTTTCATGTGTATTTTGTATATTTATAAAAAAAATGCGTTATTTTATGGGTATTTTGCATCTTTATTTTTATACAAATTTACATTATTATATTTACATTCTGTGTATTTATTTTAATACGATTTTACATTATTCTGTTTGTGTTTTGTATATATATTTTTTATACATATTTACATTATTTAATGAGTATTTTTTATATATATTTTATACAAATTTATGTTAATTTAAGTGTATTTGTTTATATATTTTCATTCAAATTTACGATATTTTATGTGTATTTTTATATATGTATTTCTTTACAAATTTACCTAATTTTATGTGTATTTTGTATATTTATTTTCATACAAATTTAACTTATGTTTGTGTATTTTTAAATATAGTTTTATACAAATTTACGTTATTTTATGTGTATTTTGTATATGTATTTTCATACAAATACTCATTGTTTTATTGATATTTTAATTATTTATTTTGACAAGAATTTATATTATTTAATGTGTATTTTGTATATATATTTTTATACGTATTTACAACATTTCATGTGTATTTTGTATATATATTTCTATAGAAATCTACGTTATTTTATGTGTATTCGTATATATATTTTGAAACAAATCTACATTATTTTATGTGTATTTTGTATATATATTTCATTATAAATTTGCCTTATTTTAAGTTTATTTTTATATCTATTTTCATTCAAATTCAAATCATTTTATGTGTATATATTTATTTGTATTTACGTTATTTTATGTGTATTTTCTATATATATTTTCATTCGAAATTACATTATTTTATCGGTATTTTGTTCATTTATTTCGATACGAATTTAGATTATTTCATGTGTATTTTCTATACATATACATAAAGAGTAAATTTCTATGAAAATATATATTCAAAATACATATAAAATTATGTAAATAAGTATAAAAATATATATATCAAATACTTTATTTTATGTGTATTTTGTATATATTTTTATAGAAATCAACGTTATTTTATATGTATTCGTATATATATTTTGAAACATATTAACATTGTTTTATATGTATTTTGCATATCTATTTCAATACAAATTTATCTTACAGTATGTGCATTTTTTATATTTATTTTAATACAAATTTTAATATTTTATGTGTATTTTGGTATATATATATATATATATATATATATATATATATATATATATATATATATATATATATATATATATATATATATATATATATATATATATATATATATATATATATATATTTATAAAAAAAAATGCGTTATTTTATGGCTATTTTGCATCTTTATTTTCATACAAATTTACATTATTTTATTAATATTCTGTGTATTTATTTTGATACGATTTTACATTATTCTATTGTGTTTTGAAATATTTTTTTATACATATTTACATTATTTAATTAGTATTTTGTATATATATTTGATACAAATTTACGTTATTTTAAGTGTATATGTTTATATATTTTCATTCAAACTTCCATTATTTTATGTGTATTTTGTATATGTATTTCAATACAAATTTACCTAATTTTATGTGTATTTTGTATATTTATTTTCATACAAATTTAAATTATTTTTGTGTATTTTTGAATATAGTTTTATACAAACTTAGTTTATTTTATGAGTATTTTCTATATCTATTTTCATACAAATACACATTCTTTTATTGATATTTTGTTTATTTATTTTGACGAGAATTTAAATTATTTAATGTGTATTTTGTATATATATTTTTATACGTATTTACATCATTTCATATGTATTTTGTATATATATTTCTATAAAAATCTACGTTATATTATGTGTATTCGTATATAGATTTTTAAACAAATTTACACTTTTATGTATATTTTGCATATTTTTTCAATACAAATTTACCTTATTGTATATGCATTTTGTATATTAATTTTAATACAAATTTAATTATTCTATGTGTATTTTTGTATATGTATTTTTATAAAAAATATGCTTTATTTTATGGGTATTTTGCATCTTTATTTTCATACAAATTTACGTTATTTTATTGATATTCTGCTCATTCATTTTGATACGATCTGACATTATTCTATGTGTATTTTGTAAATATTTTTCATACAAATTTACGTTATTTTATGTGTATTTGTTTATATATTTTGACACAGATTTACAATATTTTATGGGTATTTTGTATATATATTTCAAAAGAAATTTCCCTATTTATATGTGTATTTTGAATATCTATTTTCACACAAACTCAAATTATTTTTATGTATTTTTGGATATATTTCAATACAAATTTTAGTTATGTTATGTGTATTTTTAAATCTATTTTCATTCAAATATATATTATTTTATTGGTATTTTGTTGATTTATATTGATACGAATTTAAATTATTTTATATGAACTTTTTATATATATTTTTATACGCATTTACATTATTTAATATTTATTTTGAATATATAATTTTATACAAATTCATGGTATTTTATGTGTATTTGTATATATATTTTCATATAAATTTACATTATTTTATGTGTATTTTGTACATAAATTTCATTACAAATTTACCTTATTATATGTTTATTTTGTATGTGTATTTTGTATATTTATATTTATCCTAATACAGATTCTTTTATTGGTATTTTGCTTTCTTCTTTTAAATCGAATTACATGATTATATGTGTATTTTGTACACATTTTTTTTATACGTATTTACATTATTTAATGTGTATTTTGTTTATATATTTTCATACAAATTTACGTTATTATATGTGTATTTGTATAAATATTTTGATGCCAATTTACTTTATTTCAAGTATTTTGTATATATATTTCAATTCAAATTTAGCTTATTTTCTGTGTGTTTTGTATATATTTTCATACAAATTTAATTACTTCTGTGTATTTTTGTATATAGTATTCTATAAATTTACGTTATTTTATGTGTATTTTGTATATTTATATTTATACAAATACACATTCTTTTATTGGTATTTTGTTTATTTATTTTGATACAAGTTTACATTATTTTATTAATATTCTGTGTATTTATTTTGATACGATTTTACATTATTCTTTTTGTGTTTTGTACATATTTTTTCATACAAATTTACGTTATTTTAAGTGTATTTGTTTATGTATTTTCATTCAAATTTACATTACTTTATGTATATTTTGTATATCTATTTTCATTCGTATCAAAATAAATAAACAAAATAGCAATAAAATAATGTAAATTTGTATGAGAAAACATATACAAATATACATAAATTAACGCAAATTTCTAAAAAAATATATGTGCAAAAATGCACATAAAATAAAGTAAATTTGCATAAAAATATATATACAAAACACACATTAAATAATGTAAATGCGTACATAAAATAACCTAAATTTGTATAAAACTATATACAAAAATACATAAAAATATTTAAAATTTGTATGAAAACAAATATACAAAATACACATAAAATTTGGTAAATTTGTATTGAAATACATATACAAAATACACATAGAATAATGTAAATTTGAATGAAAATATATAAACAAATACTTAAAATAACGTAAATTTGTATAAAATATATATGCAACATACACATTAAATAATGTAAATGTGTATAAAAAAATATATACAAAAAAGAAATAGAATAATGTAAAATCCTATCAATATAAATACACAGAATATCAATAAAATAATGTAAATTTGTATGAAAAGAAAGATGCAAAATTCCCATAAAATAGCGCATTTTTTATAAAAATATATATACCAAAATACACATAAAATATTTAAATTTGTATTGAAATAAATATACAAAATGCATATACAGTAAGGTAAATATGTATTGAAAGAGATATTCAAAAATACATATAAAACAAAGTAAATTTGTTTCAAAATATATATACGAATACACATAAAATAACGTAGATTTCTATAAAAATATATATACAAAATAAAATACGTATAAAAATATATGTAGAAAATACATATCTAGGTAAAATCGTGTCAAAATAAATAAACAAAATATCATGAAAAGAATGATGAAATAAATAATAGATAATAAATTTGTATGAAATATATATGCAAGATACACATTAAATAATGTAAATATGTATAAAAAAAATATATACAAAAAACAAATAGAATAATGTGAAATCGTATCAAAATAAATACACCGAATATTAATAAAATAATGTAAATTTGTATGAAAATAAAGATGCAAATTTCCCATCAAAAAGCGCATTTCTTATAAAAATATATATACCAAAATACATATAAAATATTTAAATTTGTATTGAAATAAATATACAAAATGCACATACAATAAGGTAAACTTGTATTGAAAGAGATATGCAAAAATACATATAAAACAATGTAAATTTGTTTTAAAATATATATATACGAATACACATAAAATAACGTAGATTTCTATAAAAATATATATACAAAATACACATAAAATTAAGTAAATACGTATAAAAATAGATATACAAAATACACATAGAATAATGTAAAATTGTTTAAAAAAAAATAAACAGAATATAAATAAAATAATGTAAATTTGTATGAAAATAAAAATTAAAAAAACCCATAAAATAAAGCATATTTTTATAAAAAATACATATACAAAAATACACAAGCATAATTAAATTTGTATTAAAATTAATATACAGAATGCATATACAATAAGGTAAATTTGTATTGAAAAAATAAGCAAAACACACATAAAACAGTGTAAATTTATTTCAAAATCTATATACGAATACTCATAAATCAACGTAGATTTCTATAGCAATATATATACAAAATACACTTCAAATGATGTAAACACGTATAAAAATATATATATATATATATATATATATATATATATAGATATATATATATATATATATATATATATATATATATATATATATATATATATATATATATATATATATATATATATATATATATATATATATAAAATAGACATTAAATAATGTAAATTCGCGTCAAAAAAAATAAACAAAATATCAATAAAAGAATGTGTATTTGTATGAAAATAGATATACAATATACACATAAAATCACCTAAATATTATAAAACTATATACAAAAATACACAAAAATAATTTTAATTTGTATGAAAATAAATATACAAAATACACATAGAATTAGATAAATTTGTAATTATATACATTTACAAAATACACATAAAATAATGTAAATTTGAATGAAAATATATAAACAAATACACTTAAAATAACGTAAATTTGTATAAAATATATATAAAAAATACACATTAAATAATGTAAATATGTAAAAAAAATATATATACAAAACACAAATAGAATAATATAAAATCGTATCAAAATAAATACACAGAACATTAATAAAATAATGTAAATTTGTATGAAAATTAAGATGCAAAATACCCATAAAATAACGCATTTTTTATAAAAAAAATTTATACCATGACACACATAAAATATTTGAATTTGTATTAAAATAAATATACAAAATGCACAATGAAAATGAACAGGCAAAATACCCATAAAATAACGCATTTTTTTTATTTATAAAAATATATATACCAAAATACACATAAAAAAATCTAATTTGAATTAAAATAAATATATAAAAAACACATACAATAAAGTAAATTTGTATAGAAATAGATATGCAAAATACATATAAAACCATGTAAATTTTTTTCAAAATATATATACGAATACACATAAAATAACGTAGATTTCTATATATATTTTTCTATATATATATTTTTATAGAAATCTCCGTTATTTTATGTGTATTCGTATATATATTTTGAAACAAATTTACATTGTTTTATATGTATTTTGCATATCTATTTCAATACATATTTACTTTATTGTATGTGTTTTTTATATATTTATTTTATTTCAAATTTAATTTTTTTTATGTGTATTTTGGTATATATATTTTTATAAATAAAAAAAAATGCGTTATTTTATGGGTATTTTGCCTCTTTATTTTCATACAAATTTACATTATTTTATTAATATTCCGTGTATTTATTTTGATACGGATTTACATTATTCTATTTGTTTTTTGTATTTATTTTTCTATACAAATTTACGTTATTTTAAGTGTATTTGTTTATGTCTTTTCATTAAAATTTACATTATTTTATGTGTATTTTTTATATGTATTTCAATACAAATTTACCTAATTTTCTGTGTATTTTGTATATTTATTTTCATACAAATTTAATTATTTTTCTGTATTTTTGTATATAGTTTTATACAAACTTAGGTTATTTTATGAGTATTTTGTATATCTATTTTCATACAAATTCACATTCTTTTATTGATATTTTGTTTATTTATTTTGACGAGAATTTAAATTATTTAATGTGTATTTTGTATATATATATATATATTATATATATATATATATATATATATATATATATATATATATATATATATATATATATATATATATATATATATTTATACGTATTTACATCATTTCCTGTGTATTTTGAATATCTGTTTCTATAGAAATCTACGTTATTTTATGTGTATTCGTATATAGATTTTTAAACAAATTTACACTTTTATGTGCATTTTGTATATTTTTTCAATACAAATTTACCTTATTGTACGTGCATTTTGTATATTAATTTTAATACAAATTGAATTATTCTATGTGTATTTTTGTATATGTATTTTTAAAAAAATATGTTTTATTTTATGGGAATTTTGCATCTTTATTTTCATACAAAATTACATTATTTTATTGATATTCTGTGTATTTATTTTGATACGATTTTACATTATTGTATGTATATTTTGTATATCTATTTTATACAAATGTATGTTATTTTATGTGAATTTGTTTTCATTTCATACAAATTTACATTATTTTATGTGTATTTTGTACATGTATTTAAATACAAATTTAACTAATTATATGTATATTTTGTATATCTATTTTCATACAAATTGAAATTTATTTTTTTGAATACATTTTTATTCAAATTTTCGTAATTTTATATGTATTTTGTATATTTATTTTCCTACAAATATTCGTTCTTTTATCGGAATTTTGTTTATTTATTTTGATACGAATTTTTATTTTTTTAGGTGTATTTGATATACATATTTTTATACTTATTTACATAATTTTATATGTATTTTGAATATATATTTTCATAGAAATTTACTCTATATGTTTATACAAAAAAACACAAAAATAATTTAAATTTGAATGAAAATGAATATACAAAATACACATAAAATTAGGTAAATTTGTATTGAAATACATATACAAAATACACTTAAAATAATGTAAATTTGAATGAAAATATGTAAACAAATACACTTAACATAACGTTAATTTGTATAAGATATATATATAAAATACACATTAAATAATGAAAATATGTATAAAAAATTATATACAAAACACAAATAGTATAATATAAAATCGTATCAAAATATATACACAGAATATTAATAAAATAATGTACATTTGTATGAAAACTAAGATGCAAAATACCTATAAAATAACGCATTTTTTATAAAATTATATATAGCAAAATACACATAAAATATTTGAATTTGTATTAAAATAAATATACAAAATGAAAATACAATAAGGTAAATTTGTATTGAAATAGATATGCAAAATACATATAAAACAATGTAAATTTGTTTCAAAATATATATACGAATACACATAAAATAACGTAGATTTCTATAAATATATATACACAAAATACAAATAAAATTAAGTAGATACGAACGAAAAATATATACAAAATACACATAAAATAATGTAAATTCGTATAAATATAAATAAACAAAATACCAATAAGAGAGTGTGTATTTGTATAAATATAAATATACAAAATGCACATAAAATAACGTAAATTTGTAATTAAATTCGTATGAAAATAGATATACAAAATACAGATAAAATAAGCTAAATTTGAATTGAAATGTATATACAAAATACATAAAATAATGTAAATTTGTATCAAAATATTTATCAAAATACATATAATTGCGTAAATTTGTTTGAAAATATATAAACAAAATACACATTAAGCAATGTAAATACATATAAAAAATATGTACAAAATACACATATAATCATGTAATTCGTATCAAACTAAATAAACAAAATATCAATAAAATAATGTAAATTTGTATGAGAAAACATATACAAAAACATATAAAATAACGCTAATTTCTATAAAAATATATGTCCAAAAATGAACGTAAAATTAAGTAACTTTGGAAAAAATATATATGCAAAACACACATTAAATAATGCAAATGCGTACGTAAAATAACCTAAATTTGTATAAAACTATATACAAAAATACACAAAAATAATTTAAATTTGTCTGAAAAGAAATATACAAAATACACATAAAATTAGGTTAATTTGTATTGAAATACATATACAAAATATACATAAAATAATGTAAATTTGAAAGAAAATATTTAAACAAATACACATATAATAACGTAAATTTGTATGAAATATATATACAAAATACACATTAAATAATGTAAATATGTATAAAAAATATATACAAAACACAAATAGAATAATGTAAAATCGTATCAAAATATATGCACAGAATATTAATAAAATAATGTGAATTTGTATGAAAATTAAGATGCAAAATACCTATAAAACAACGCATTTTTTATAAAATTATTGATACCAAAATACACATAAATTATTTGAACTTGTATTAAAATAAATATACAAAATGCACATACAATAAGGTAAATTTGTATTGAAATAGATATGCAAAATACATATAAAATAATGTAAATTTGTTTCAAAATAAATATACGAATAAACATAAAATAACGTAGATTTCTATAAAAATACATATACAAAATACACATAAAATTAAGTAAATACGTATAAAAAAATGTATACAAAATACACATAAAATAATGTAAATTCGTATAAATGTAAATAAACAATATACCAATAAAAGAAAGTGTATTTGTATAAATATAAATATACAAAATGCACATAAAATAACGTAAATTTATATAAAACTATATACATAAAATAACGCAAATTTCTATAAAAATATATGTACAAAAATGAACTTTAAATAAATTTGCATAAAAATATATATTCAAAACACACATTAGATAATGTAAATGAGTATAAAAATATGTATACAAAATACCTATGAAATAATCTAAATTCGTATCGAATTAAATTAAGAAATACCAATAAAATAATGTAATTTTGGATGAAACAATATTTTATGTGTATTTTGTATACATTTTCTTATACGTATTTACTTAATTTTATGTGTATTTTGTATATATATTTTTATACAAATCTACGTTATTTTATGTGTATTCGTATATATATTTTGAAGCAAATTTACATTGTTTTATATGTATTTTGCATATCTATTTCATACAGATTTTCCTTATTGTATGTGTATTTTGTATATTTATTTTAATACAAACTCATTTTTTCATGTGTATTTTGGTATATATATTTTTATAAAAAATGCGTTATTTAATGGGTATTTTGCATCTTTATTTTTATACTAAACACAAATAAAATAATGTAAAATCGTATCAAAATAAATACAGAAAATATTAATAAAATAATGTAGATTTGTATGAAAATTAAGATGCAAAATACCCATAAAATAACGCATTTTTTATAATAATATATATACGAAAAAACATAAAATATTTGATTTTGTATTAAAATAAATAGATATACAAAATACACATAAAATAAGCCAAATTAAATGAAAAATATATACAAAATACACATAGAATAATGTAAAATCGTATCAAAATAAATACACAGAATATCAATAAAATATTGTAATTTTGAATGAAAATAAAGATGCAAAATACCTATAAAATAAAGCATATTTTTTTAAAAATACATATACAAAAATACACATAGAATAATTGAATTTGTATTAAAATTAATATACAAAATGCACGTACAATAAGGTAAATTTGTATTGAAAAAATATACAAAATGCACATTAAAGCGTAAATTTGTTTAAAAATCTATATACGAATACACATAAAATAACGTAGATTTCTATAGAAATATATATACAAAATACACATGAAATGATGTAAATACGTATAAAATATATATATACAAAATACACATTAAATAATTTAAATTCTCGTCAAAATAAATAAACAAAATATCAATAAAAGAATGTGTATTTGTATGAAAATAGATATACAAAATACTCATAAAATAACCTACGTTTGTATGAAACTATATACAAAAATACACAAAAATAATTTAAATTTGTATGAAAATAAATATACAAAATACACATAAAATTAGGTAAATTTGTATTGAAATACATATACAAAATACACATAAAATAATGGAAATTTGAATGAAAATATATAAACATATACACTTAAAATAACGTGAATTTGTATCAAATATATATACAAAATACTAATTAAATAATGTAAATATGTATAAAAAAATATATACAAAACACAAATAGAATCATGTAAAATCGTATCAAAATAAATACACAGAATATTAATTAAACAATGTAAATTTGTATGAAAATAAAGATGCAAAATAGCCATAAAATAACGCATTTTTTTATAAAAATATATATACCAAAATACACATAAAATATTAAAATTTTTATTAAAATAAATATAAAAAATGCATATACTGTAAGGTAAATTTGTATTGAAATAGATATGCAAAATACATATAAAACAATGTAAATTTGTTTCAAAATATATATACGAATACACATAAAATAACGTTGATATCTATAAAAATATATACAAAATACCATAAAATGAAGTAAATACGTATTAAAAAATGAATACAAAATACACATAAAAATCGTATCAAAATAAATAAACAAAATACCAGTAAAAGAATGTGTATTTGTATAAATATAAATATACAAAATACACATAAAATATCGTAAATTTGTATAAAACTATATACAAAAATACACAAAACAAATACACATTCTTTTATTGGTATTTTGTTTATTTATTTTGTTTCGAATTTATATTATTTTAGTTGTATTTTGTTTACATTTTTATACGTATTTACTTAATTTTATGTGTATTTTATATATATTTTTAGAAATCTACGTTATTTTATGTGTATATATATATTTTGAAACAAATTTACAATTTTTATATGTATTTTTGCATATCTCTTTCAACAGAAGTTTACCTTATTGTATCTGCATTTTGTATATTTATTTCAATACAAATTTAAATATTTTATATGTATTTTGGTATATATATTTTTATAAGAAATGCGCTATTTGATGGGAATTTTGCATCTTTATTTTCATACAAATTTACATTATTTATTAATATTCGTTTTATTTATTTTGATACGATTTTACATTATTCTATTTGTTTTTGTATATATATTTTATACATAATTACATGATTTAATGTGCAACTTGCAAATATATTACATACAACTTTATTACCTATGATTTATTTTCATCCAAAGACACATTCTTTTCATGCTATTTTGTTTATTTATTTTGTCACGAATTTACATTACTTAATATTTATTTTATATATATATTTTTATACGTATTTACATAATTTCATGTGTATTTTTTATATATTTCTATAGAAATCTACGTTATTTTATGTGTATTCGTATATATATTTTGAAACAAATTTACAGTTTTATTTGTATTTTGCGTTTTTTTTTCAATACAAATTTACCTTATTGTATGTGTGCATTTTGTATATTAATTTTAATACAAATTTAATTATTCTATGTGTATTTTTGTATAAGTATTTTTTTAAAAAAATATGCTTTATCTTATGGGTATTTTGCATCTTTATTTTCATACAAATTTAAATTATTTTATTGATATTCTGTGTACCTATTTTGATACGATTTTACATTATTCTATGTATAACAAAAATAAATTCAGAATACACAAAAATAGATATGCAAAATACATATAAACAATGTAAATTTGTTTCAAAATATATATACGAATACATATGAAATTAGGTAGATTTCTATAAAAATATATATACAAAATACACATAAAATTAAGTAAATACGTATAAAAAATGTATTCAAAATACACATAAAATAATGTAAATTAGTATCAAAATAAATAAACAAAATACCAATAAAAGAATGTGTATTTGTATAAATATATAAATATATATATATATATATATATATATATATATATATATATATATATATATATATATATATATATATATATATATATATATATATATATATATATATATATATATATATATATATATATATATATATATACACATTAAATAATATAAATTTGTTTAAAACTATACAAAATACACATGAAATGATGTAAATTCGTATAAAAATATATATACAAAATACACATTAAATAATGTATTTTGAAACAAATTTACATTGTTTTATATGTATTTTGCATATCTATTTCAATACAAATTTACCTTATTGTATGTGTTTTTTGTATATTTATTTTAACACAAATTTAATTTTTTGATGTGTATTTTGGTATATATTTTTTTAATAAATAAAAAAAATGCGTTATTTTATGGGTATTTTGCTTCTTTATTTTCATACAAATTTACATTATTTTATTAATATTCTGTGTATTTATTTTGATACGATTTTACATTATTCTATTTGTGTTTTGTACATATTTTTTTTATACAAATTTACGTTATTTTAAGTGTATTTGTTTATGTATTTTCATTCAAATTTACATTATTTTATGTGTATTTTGTGTATGTATTTCAATACAAATTTACCTAATTTTATGTGTATTTTGTATATTTATTTCCATACAAATTTTAAATTTTTTTGTGTATTTTTGTATATAGTTTGATACAAATTTAGGTTATTTTATGTGTATTTTGTATATCTATTTTCATACAAATACACATTCTTTTATTTATATTTTGTTTATTTATTTACATTATTTAATGTGTATTTTGTATATATATTTCTATACGAATTTACATCATTTCATGTGTATTTTGTATAGTTTTAAACAAATTTATATTATTTAATGTGTATTTTGTATATATATATATATTTATACAAATACACATTCTTTTATTGGTATTTTGTTTATTTATTTTGATACTAATTTACATTATTTTATGGGTATTTTGTATACATTTTTTATACGTTTTACTTAATTTTATGTGTATTTTGTATATATATTTTTATAGAAATCACCTTATTTCATGTGTATTCGTATATATATTTTGAAACAAATTTACATTGTTTATATGTATTTTGCATATCTATTTTTGTGTATTCTGTATTTATTTTTGTTATACATAGAATAATGTAAAATCGTATCAAAATAAGTACACAGAATATCAATAAAATAATTTAAAATTGTATGAAAATAAAGATGCAAAATACCTATAAAATAAAGCATATTTTTTTTAAATACATATACAAAAATACACATAGAATAATTAAATATGTGTTAAAATTAATATACAAAATGCACATACAATAAGGTAAATTTGTATTGAAAAAAAAAGCAAAATACACATAAAACAGTGTAAATTTGTTTCAAAAAATATATACGAATACACATAAAATAACGTTGA
Source organism: Eriocheir sinensis (assembly GCF_024679095.1). NCBI lineage: Eukaryota > Metazoa > Arthropoda > Malacostraca > Decapoda > Varunidae > Eriocheir > Eriocheir sinensis. Next base: position 46,737 of record NW_026111521.1, read on the forward strand.
TTTCTATAGGAATATATATACAAAATACACATGAAATGATGTAAATACGTATAAAAATATATACAAAATACACATTAAATACTGTAAATTCGCGTCAAAATAAATAAACAAAATATCGATAAAAGAATGTGTATTTGTATGAAAATAGATATACAAAATACACATAAAATAACCTAAATTTGTATCAAACTATATTCTAAAATACACAAAAATATTTTAAATTTGTATGAAAATAAATATACAAAATACACACAAAATTAGGTAGATTTGTATTGAAATACATATACAAAATACACATAAAATAATGTAAATTTGAATGAAAAGACATAGACAATTACACTTAAAATAACGTAAATTTGTATAAAAAAAATATATACAAAACACAAATAGAATAATGTAAAATCGTATCAAAATAAATACAGAGAATATTAATAAAATAATGTATATTTGTATGAAGATAAAGAGGCAAAATACCCATAAAATAACGCTTTTTTTTTATAAAAATATATATATCAAAATACACAAAAAAAATAAATTTGAATTAAAATAAATATATAAAAAACACATACAATAAGGTAAATTTGTATTGAAATAGATATGCAAAATACATATAAAACAATGTAAATTTGTTTCAAAATATATATACGAATACACATAAAATAACGTAGATTTCTATAAAAATATATATACAAAATACACATAAAATGAAGTAAAATCGTATCAAAATAAATATACAAAATACCAATAAAAGAATGTGTATTTGTATAAATATAAATATACAAAATACACATAAAATAACGTAAATTTATATAAAACTATATACAAAAATACACAGAAGTATTTTAATTTGTATGAAAATAGATATACAAAATAAGGTAAATTCGTTTCAAATTCAATAAACAAAATTCAGATAAAAGAAAGTATATTTGTAGAATAAATAAATATACAAAATACACATAAAATAACGAAAATTTGTTTGAAAATATATAAAAAAATAAACAAAAATAATTTAAATTTGTATGAAAATAAATATACAAAATACATATGTATTTTGTATATCTATTTTCACACAAATTTAATTACTTTTGTGTATTTTTGCATATAGTTTTATATAAATTTACGTTATTTTATTTGTATTTTGTATATTTATATTTATACAATACACATTCTTTTATTAGTATTTTGTTTATTTATTTTGATACGAGTTTACATTATTTTATGTGTATTTTGTATCCCTTTTTTTATACGTATTTACTTCATTTTATGTGTATTTTGTATATTTATTTTCATAGAAATCTACGTTATTTTATGTGTACTCGTACATATATTTTGAAAAAAATTTACATGGTTTTATATGTATTTTGCATATCTATTTCAATACAAATTTATCTTATTGTATGTGCTTTTTGTATATTTATTTTGATACAAATTCAAATATTTTATGTGTGTCTTGGTATTTATATTTTTATAAAAAATGCGTTATTTTATGGGTATTTTGCATCTTAATTTTCATACTAATTTACATTATTTTATTAATATTCTGTGTATTTATTTTGATACGATTTTATATTATTCTATTTGTGTTTTGTATATATTTTTTTATACATATTTACATTATTTAATGTGTATTTTTTATATATATTTTATATAAATTTACGTTATTTTAAGTGTATTTGTTTATATATTTATAAATTTGTATTGAAATACATACACAAAATACACATAAAATAATGTAAATTTGAATGAAAATACATAAACAAATACACTTAAAATAACGTAAATTTGTATAAAAAAAATATGTACAAAAACACAAATAAATAATGTAAAATCGTATCAAAATAAATACACAACATATTAATAAAATAATGTAAATTTGTATGAAAATAAAAGAAGCAAAAATACCATAAATAATTCATTTTTTTTTATTTATAAAATATATATACCAAAATACACATCAAAAAATTAAATTTGTATAAAAATATATACAAAAATACACAAAAAAATAAATTTGTATTGAAATAGATATGCAAAATACATATAAAACAATGTAAATTTGTTTTAAAATACATATACGAATACACATAAAATAACGTAGATTTCTATAAAAATATATACAAAATATATATAAAATGAAGTAAATACGTATAAATGTATACAAAATACACAAAATAATGTAAATTCGTATCAAAATAAATATACAAAATACCAATAAAAGAATGTGTATTTGTATAAATATAAATATACAAAATACACATAAAATAACGTAAATTTATATAAAACTATATACAAAAATACACAGAGGTAATTAAATTTGTATGAAAATATATACAAAATACACACGAAATAAGCTAAATTTGAATTGAAATATATATACAAAATACATGAAATAAAGTAAATTATGTGTATTTTGTATATTTATTTTCATAGAAATCTACGTTATTTTATGTGTATTCGTATATACATTTTGAAAAAAATTTACATGGTTTTATATGTAATTTGCATATCTTTTTCAATACAAATTTACCTTATTGTATGTGCATTTTGTATATTTATTTTAATACAAATTCAAATATTTTATGTGTGTCTTGGTATAAATATTTTTTAAAAAATGCGTTATTTTATGGGTATTTTGCATCTTAATTTTCATACAAATTTACATTATTTTATTAATATTCTGTGTATTTATTTTGATACGATTTTATATTATTCTATTATTTAATGTGTATTTTTTATATATATTTTATACAAATATACGTTATTTTAAGTGTATTTGTTTATATATTTTCATTCAAATTTACATTATTTCATGTGTATTTTGTAAATGTAATTCAATACAAATTTACCTAATTTTATGTGTATTTTGTATATTTATTTTCATACAAATGAAAACTATTTTTGTGTATTTTTGTATATAGTTTTATACAAATTTAGGTGATTTTATGTGTATATTGTATATCTATTTTCATACAAATACACATTCTTTTATTGATATTTTGTTTATTTATTTTGACGCGAATTTACATTTTTTAATGTGTTTTTTATATATATATTTTTATACGTGTTTACATCATTTGATGTGTATTTTGTATATATATTTCTATAGAAATCTACGTTGATTTATGAGTATTCGTATATAGATTTTGATATAAATTTACACTGTTTTATGTGTATTTTGCATATTTTTTCAATACAAATTTACCTTATTGTATATGCATTTTGTAAATTAATTGTAATACAAATTTAATTATGCTATGTGTATTTTTGTATATGTATTTTTATAAAAATATTCTTTATTTTAAGGGTATTTTGCATTTTTTTTTCATACAAATTTACATTATTTTATTTATATTCTGTTTATTTTTTTTAAACATTTTTACATTATTCTATGTGTATTTTGTATATCTATTTTTATACGTATTTACTTAATTTATGTGTATTTTGTATATATATTTTTATAGAAATCTACGTTATTTTATGTGTATTCGTATATATTTTGAAACAAATTTACATTGTTTTATATGTATTTTTGCATATCTCTTTCAATACAAGTTTACCTTATTGTATGTGCATTTTGTATATTTACTTCAATACAAATTTAAATATTTTATGTGTATTTTGGTATATATATTTTTATAAGAAATGCGCTATTTGATGGGAATTTTGCATCTTTATTTTCATACAAATTTACATTATTTTATTAATATTCGGTGTATTTATTTTGATACGATTTCACATTATTCTATTTGTTTTTTGTATATATATTTTTTATACATATTTAAATTATTTAATGTGTATCTTGCATATATATTTCATACAAAGTTATTATCTATTATTTATTTTCATACAAATACACATTCTTTTCATGATATTTTGTTTATTTATTTTGACACGAATTTAATTAGATATGTATTTTGTATATATATTTTTATACGAATTTACATAATTTCTTGTGTATTTTGTATATATATTTCTATAGAAATCTACGTTATTTTATGTGTATTCGTATATATATTTTGAAACAAATTTACTTTGTTTTATATGTATTTTTGAATATCTCTTTCAATACATATTTACCTTACTGTATATGCATTTTGTATATTTATTTCAATACAAATTTAAATATTTTATATGTACTTTGGTATATATATTTTTATAAAAAATGCGCTATTTTATGGGAATTTTGCATCTTTCTTTTCATACAAATTTACATTATTTTATTGATATTCTGTGTATTTATATTGATAGGATTTTACATTATTCTCTTACTTTTTTGTAAATATTTTTTTATACACATTTACATTATTTAATGTGTATCTTGCATATATATTTTATACAAATTTACGTTATTTTAAGTGTATTTGTTTATATATTTTCATTCAAATTTACATTATTCTATGTGTATTTTGTATATGTATTTCAATACAAATTTACCTAATTTTATGTGTATTTTGTATATTTCTTTTTATACAAATTTTATATATTTTTGTGTATCTTTGTATATTGTTTTATACAAATTTAGGTTATTTTATATACATTTACATTATTTAATGTGTGTTTTGTATATATTTTTATGCAAATTTACTTTATTTTATGTGCATTTTTGTACATATATTTTTTTAGAAATTTGCGTTAATTTATGAGTATTTGTATATGTTTTCTCATACAAATTTACATTATTTGATTGCTATTTTGTTTATTTATTTTGATACGAATGAAAATAGATATACAAAATATACATAAAATAAACTAAATTTGTATTGAAATATATATACAAAATACATAAAATAATGTAAATTTGTATCAAAATATTTTAACAGATGCGCATAAAATAACGTAAATTTGTCTTAAAATATACAAAATACACATTAAATAATGTAAATATGTATAAAAAAATATATACAAAACACAAATAGAATAATGTAAAATCGTATTAAAATAAATACACAGAATATTAATAAAACAATGTAAATTTGTATGAAAATAAAGATGCAAAATACCCATTAAATAAAGCATTTTTTATAAAAATATATATACCAAAATACACATGAAAAAATTAATTTGTATTAAAATAAATATACAAAATACACATACAATAAGGTAAATTTGTATTGAAATAGATGGGCAAAAAACATATAAAACAATGTAAACTTATTTCAAAATATATATACGAATACACATAAAATAACGTAGATTTCTATAAAAATATATATACAAAATACACATAAAATGAAGTAAATACGTATAAAAAAATGTATACAAAAAACACATAAAATAATGTAAATTCGTATCAAAATAAATATACAAAATACCAATAAAAGAATGTGTATTTGTATAAAAATAAATATACAAAATACACATAAAATAACGTAAATTTATATAAAACTATATACAAATATACACAGAAGTAATTAAATTTGTATGAAAATATATACAAAATACACACAAAATAAGCTAAATTTGAATTGAAATATATATACAAAATACATGAAATAAAGTAAATTTGTATCAAAATATTTATACAAATACATATATAATAACGTAAATTTGTATGAAAATATATAAACAAAATACACATTAAATAATGTAAATACGTATAAAAAATATGTACAAAATACACATATAATCATGTAATTCGTATCAAAATAAATAAACAAAATACCAATAAAATAATATAAATTTGTATGAGTAAACGTGTATGTTGCATATTTTTTCAATACAAATTTACCTTATTATATACGCATTTTGTATATTAATTTTAATACAAATTTAATTATTCGATGTGGGTTTTTGTATCTGTATTTCTATATATATTTTTATACAAAATACACATTAAATAATGTAAATACGTATAAAAAATATGTACAAAATACACATATAATCGTGTAATTCGTATCAAAATAAATCAACAAAATACCAATAAAATAATATAAATTTGAATGAAAATAGATTTACAAAATACACATAACATAACTAAAATTTGTATTGAAATATATACAAAAATACATAAAAATAATTTGAGTTTTTAAGAAAATAGATATTCAAAATACACATAAAACTAGGTAAATTTCTATTGAAATATATATACAAAATACCCATAAAATATTGAAAATTTGTGTCAAAATATATAAACAAATACACATAAAATAACGTAAATTTGTATGAAAAATATTTACAAAATACATAAAGGATAATGTCAGATCGTATCAAAATGAATGAGCACACTATCAATAAAATAACGTAAATTTGTATGAAAATAAAGATGCAAAATACCCATAAAATAAAGCATATTTTTATAAAAATACATATACAAAAATACACATAGAATAATTAAATTTGTATTAAAATTAATATACAAAATGCATATACAATAAGGTAAATTTGTATTGAAAAATATGCAAAATACACATAAAAGTGTAAATTTGTTTAAAAATCTATATACGAATACACATAATATAACGTAGATTTCTATAGAAATATAGATACAAAATACACATGAAATGATGTAAATACGTATAAAAATATATATACAAAATACACATTAAATAATTTAAATTCTCGTCAAAATAAATAAACAAAATATCAATAAAAGAATGTGTATTTGTATGAAATAGATATACAAAATACTCATAAAATAACCTAAGTTTGTATAAAACTATATACAAAAATACACAAAAATTATTTAAATTTGTTTGAAAATAAATATACAAAATACACATAAAAGTAGGTAAATTTGTATTGAAATACATATACAAAATACACATAAAATAATGGAAGTTTGAATGAAAATATATAAACATATACACTTAAAATAACGTAAATTTGTATCAAATATATATACAAAATACTAATTAAATAATGTAAATATGTATAAAAAAAATATATTCAAAACACAAATAGAATAATGTAAAATCGTATCAAAATAAATACACAGAATATTAATAAAATAATGTAAATTTCTATGAAAATAAAGATGCAAAATAGCCATAAAATAACGCATTTTTTTATAAATATATATATACCAAAATACACATAAAATATTAAAATTTGTATTAAAATAAATATAAAAAATGCACATACTGTAAGGTAAATTTGTATTGAAATAGATATGCAAAATACATAGAAAACAATGTAAATTTGTTTCAAAATATATATACGAATACACATAAAATAACGTTGATTTCTATAAAAATATATACAAAATGCACATAAAATGAAGTATTTGATATATATATATTTATACTTATTTACATAATTATATTTGTATTTTGTATTTTCATAGAAATTTACTCTATATGTATATGTATAGAAAATACACATGAAATAATCTAAATTCGTATCGAAATAAATGAACAAAATACCGATAAAATAATGTAATTTTGAATGAAAATATATATAGAAAATACACATAAAATAACGTAGATACAAATAAATATATACACATAAAATGATTTGAGTTTGAATGAAAATAGATATAAAAATAAACTTAAAATAAGGCAAATTTATAATGAAATATATATATACAAAATACACATAAAATAATGTAGATTTGTTTCAAAATATATATACGAATACACATAAAATAACGTAGATTTCTATAGAAATATATATACAAAATACACATGAAATGTTGTAAATACGTATAAAAATATATATACAAAATACACATTAAATAATGTAAATTCGTGTCAAAAAAAATAATTAAAATATCAATAAAAGAATGTGTATTTGTATGAAAATACATTCAAAATACACAAAATAACGTAAATTTGTATAAAACTATATATAAAAATACACTAACATAAGTTAAATTTGTATGAAAATAAATATACAAAATACACATAAAATTAGGTAAATTTGTAAAGAAATACATATACAAAATACACATAAAATAATGTAAATTTGAATGAAAATATATAAACAAATACACTTAAATTAACATAAATTTGTATAAAATATATATAAAAAATACTCACTAAATAATGTAAATATGTATAAAAAATATATATACAAAACACAAATAGAATAATGTAAAATCGTATTAAAATAAATACACAAAATGTAAATAAAATAATGTAAATTTGTATGAAAATAAAGATGCAAAATACCCATAAAATAACGCATTTTTTATAAATATACAACATACACATGAAAGGATGTAAATACGTATAAAAATATATATACAAAATACACATTAAATAATGTAAATTCGCATCAAAATAAATAAACAAAATGTCAATAAAAGAATGTGTATTTTTATGAAAATAAATATACAAAATACACATAAGATAACATAAATTTGTATAAAAATATATACAAAAATACACAAAAATAATTTAAATTTGTATGAAAATAAATATTCAAAATACACATAAAATTAGGTAAATTTGTATTGAAATACATATACAAAATACACATAAAATGCTGTAAATTTGAATGAAAATACATAAACAAATACACTTAAAATACCGTAAATTTGTATAAAAAAATATATACAAAACACAAATAGAATAATGTAAAATCGTATCAAAATAAATACACAGAATATTAATAAAATAATGTAAATTTGTATGAAAATAAAGAAGCAAAATACCCATAAAAAATATACAAAAATACACATAAAAAAATTTATTTGTATTAAAATAAATATACAAAATACACATACAATAAGGTAAATCTGTATTGAAATAGATATGCAAAATACATATAAAACAATGTAAATTTGTTTCAAAATATATATACGAATACACATAAAATAACGTAGATTTGTATAAAAATATATACAAAATACACGTAAAATGAAGTAAATACGTATAAAAAAATGTATACAAAATACACATAAAATAATGTAAATTCGTATCAAAATAAATAAACAAAATACCAATAAAAGAATGTGTATTTGTATAAATATAAATATACAAAATACACATAAAATAACGTAAATTTGTATAAAACTATATACAAAAATACAGAGAAGTAATTAAATTCGTATGAAAATAAATATACAAAATACAGATAAAATAAGCTAAATTTGAATTGAAATGTATAAACAAAATACATAAAATAATGTAAATTTATATCAAAATATTTATAAAAATACATATAATAAGTAAATTTGTTTAAAAATATATTAACAAAATACACATTAAGTAATGTAAATACGTATAAAAAATATGTACAAAATACACATATAATCATGTAATTCGTATCAAACTAAATAAACAAAATAGCAATAAAATAATGTAAATTTGTATGAAAAAACATATACAAATACATATAAAATAACGCTAATTTATATAAAAATATATGTCCAAAAATGAACGTAAAATAAATTAACTTTGGATAAAAATATATATACAAAACACACATTAAATAATGTAAATGCGTACATAAAATAACCTAAATTTGAATAAAACTATATACAAAAATACACAAAAATAATTTAAATTTGTGTGAAAAGAAATATACAAAATACAAATAAAATTAGGTTAATTTCTATTGAAATACACATACAAAATACACATAAAATAATGTAAATTTGAAAGAAAATATATAAACAAATACACATATAATAACGTAAATTTGTATGAAATATATATACAAAATACACATTAAATAATGTAAATATGTATAAAAAAATATATACAAATCACAAATAGAATAATGTAAAATCGTATCAAAATATATACACAGAATATTAATAAAATAATGTAAATTTGTATGAAAATTAAGATGCAAAATACCTATAAAATAACTCATTTTTTATAAAATTATTGATACCAATATACACATAAAATATTTGAATTTGTGTCAAAATAAATATACAAAATGCACAAACAATAAGGTAAATTTGAATTGAAGTAGATATGCAAAATACCTATAAAATAATGTAAATTTGTTTCAAAATATATATGCGAATACACATAAAATAACGTAGATTTCTATAAAAATACATATACAAAATACACATAAAATAAAGTAAATTCGTATAAAAAAATGTATACAAAATACACATAAAATAATGTAAATTCGTATAAATATAAATAAACAATATAGCAATAAAAGAATGTGTATTTGTATAAATATAAATATACAAAATGCACATAAAATAACGTTATATTATATAAAACTATATACATAAAATAACGCAAATTTCTATAAAAATATATGTACAAAAATGAACATAAAATAAATTTGTATAAAAATATATATACAAAACACACATTAGATAATGTAAATGAGTATAAAAATATGTATACAAAATACCTATGAAATAATCTAAATTCGTATCGAATTAAATTAAGAAAATACCAATATAATAATGTAATTTTGGATGAAAATATATATACAAAATACACATAAAATAAACTAAATACAAATACAAATATACACATAAAATAATTTAAAATTGAATGAAATAAATATACAAAATAAACATAAAATAAGGTAAATTTGTAATGAAATATATGAAAAAATACACATAAAATAATATAAATTTGTATGAAAATATATATACAAATACACATTAAATCACATGAATTTGTATGAAATTTGTATCAAAATATATACGAATACACACAATAAAATAACGTAATTTTTTTATGAAAATGTATATACAAAATACACATAAAATAATGTAAATTTGTATAAAAATATATAAACAAATACACATAAAATAATGTAAATTTGGATAAAATATATATACAAAATAAACCTTAAATAATGTAAATATGTAAAAAAAATATATACAAAATACACATAGAATAATGTTAAATCGTATCAAAATAAATAAAGAGAATATCAATAAAATAATGTAAATTTGTATGAAAAAAAAGCTGCAAACTATCCTTATAATATCGCAAATTTGCATAAAAATATATATACAAAAATACATATAAAATAATTAAATTTGTATTAAAATAAATATACAAAATGCACGTACAATTAAGAAAGTTTGTATTGAAATAGATATGCAAAATACACATCAATAATGTAAATTTGTATCAAAATATATATACGAATACTCATAAAATAGAGAAAATTTCTATGAAAATATACATACAAAATAGATATACAAAATACACATATAACTAGTTAAATTTGTATTCAAATACATGTACAAAAAACACATAAAATAATGTAGATTTGTATGAAATGAAAACAAATACATTTTATATAAAATATATATACAAAATACACATAGAATAATGTAAAATCATACCAAATAAATACACAGAATATCAATAAAATAATGTAAATTTGTATGAAAATAAAGATGCAAAATACCCATAAAATAAAGCATATTTTTATAAAAATACATACACAAAAATACACATAGATTAATCAAATTTGTATTAAAATTAATATACAAAATGCACATACAATAATGTAAATTTGTATTGAAAAAATATGCAAAATACACATAAAACAATGTAAATTTGTTTCAAAATATATATACGAATACACATAAAATAACGTAGATTTCTGTAGAAATATATTTACAAAATACACTTGAAATAATGTAAATACGTATAAAAATATATATACAAAATACACATTAAATAATGTTAATTCGTGTCAAATAAATAAATAAAATATCATGAAAAGAATGTGTATTTGTATGAAAATAGATATACAAAATACACATAAAATAACCTAAATTTGTATAAAACTATATACAAAAATAAACAAAAATAATTTAAACTTGTATGAAAATAAATATAGAAAAAAACATATAAAAATAGGTAAATTTGTATTGAAATACATATACAAAATACACATAAAATAATGTAAATTTGAATGAAAATATATAAACATATAGACTTAAAATAAAGTAAATTTGTATCAAATATATATACAAAAAACACTTTAAATAATGTAAATATGTATAAAAAAATATATACAAAACACAAATAAAATAATGTAAAATCTTATCAAAATAAATACAGAAAATATTAATAAAATAATGTAAATTTGTATGAAAATTAAGATTCAAAATACCCATGTCATGTGTATTCGTATATATATTTTGAAACAAATTTACATCGTTTATATGTATTTTGCATATCTATTTTTGTGTATTCTGTATTTATTTTTGTTATACATAGAATAATGTAAAATCGTATCAAAATAAGTACACAGAATATCAATAAAATAATTTAAATTTGTATGAAAACAAAGATGCAAAATACCCATAAGATAAAGCATATTTTTTTTTTTAAAATACATATACAAAAATACACATAGAATACAAAATACAAAATGCACACATACAAATGTATACAAAATACACATAAAATAATATAAATTCGTATCAAAATAAATAAACAAAATACCAATAAAAGAATGTGTATTTGTATAAATATAAATATACAAAATACACATAAAATAACGTAAATTTATATAAAACTATATACATAAATACACAGAAGTAATTAAATTTGTATGAAAATATATACAAAATGCACACAAAATAAGCTAAATTTGAATTGAAATATATATACAAAATACATGAAATAAAGTAAATTTGTATCAAAATATTTATACAAATACACATATAATAACGTAAATTTGTATGAAAATATATAAACAAAATACACATTAAATAATGAAAATACGTATAAAAAAATGTGTACAAAATACACATATAATCATGTAATTCGTATCAAAATAAATAAACAAAATACCAATAAAATAATATAAATTTGTATGAGTAAACGTGTATGTTGCATATTTTTTTCAATACAAATTTACCTTATTATATACGCATTTTGTATATTAATTTTAATACAAATTTAATTATTCGATGTGTATTTTTGTATCTGTATTTTTATAAACATATGCTTTATTTTTTGGGTATTTTGCATCTTTATTTTCATACAAATATACATTATTTTATTGATATTCTGCTCATTCATTTTGATACGAATTGACATTATTCTATGTGTATTTTGTATACATTTTTCATACAAATTTACGTTATTTTATGTGTATTTGTTTATATATTTTGACACAAATTTACAATATTTTATGGCTATTTTGTATATACATTTCAAAAGAAATTTACCTAGTTTTATGTGTATTTTGAATATCTATTTTCATACAAATTCAAATTATTTCTGTGTATTTTGGTATATATATTTTTATAAGAAATGCGCTATTTTATGGGAATTTTGCATCTTTATTTTCATACAAATTTACATTATTTTATTAATATTCGGTGTATTTATTTTGATACGAATTTACGTTATTCTATTTGTTTTTTGTATACACTTTTTTATACATATTTACATTATTTAATGAGTATCTTGCATATATATTTTATACAAATTTATTATCTATTATCTATTTTTATACAAATACACATTCTTTTCATGATATTTTGTTTAATTATTTTGACACGAATTTACATTATTTGATATGTATTTTGTATATATATTTTTATACGTATTTACATAATTTCATATGTATTTTGTATATATATTTCTATAGAAATCTACTTTATTTTATATGTATTCGTATATATATTTTCAAACAAATTTATATTGTTTTATATGTATTTTTGAATATCTCTTTTAATACAAATTTACCTTACTGTATATGCATTTTGTATATTTATTTCAATACAAATTTAAATATTTTATGTGTATTTTGGTATATATATTTTTATAAAAAATGCGATAATTTTTGGGAATTTTTGCATCTTTATTTTCATACAAATTTTCATTATTTTATTGATATTCTGTGTATTTATTTTGATACGATTTTACATTATTCTATTTTTTTTTGGAAATATTTTTTTATACACATTTACATTATTTAATGTGTATCTTGCATATATATTTTATACAAATTTCCGTTATTTTAAGTGTATTTGTTTTTATATTTTCATTCAAATTTACATTTATTTTAATTCGAAATTACATTATTTTATGTGTATTTTGTATACATTTTTCTATACGTATTTACTTAATTTTATGTGTATTTTGTATATATATTTTTATAGAAATCTACGTTTTTTTATTTGAATTCGTATTTATATTTTGAAACAAATTTACATTATTTTATATGTATTTTCCATATCTCTTTCAATACAAATTTACCTTATTGTATGTGCATTTTGTATATTTATTTCAATGCAAATTTAAATATTTTATGTGTATTTTGGTATATATATTTTTATAAGAAATGCGCTATTTTATGGGAATTTTGCATCTTTATTTTCATACAAATTTACATTATTTTATTAATATTCGGTGTATTTATTTTGATACGATTTTACATTATTCTATTTGTTTTTGTATATACTTTTATATACATATTTACATTATTTAATGTGTATCTTGCATATATATTTTATGCAAATTTATTATCTATTATCTATTTTCATACAAATACACATTCTTTTCATGATATTTTGTTTATTTATTTTGACACGAATTTACATTATTTGATATGTATTTTGTATATATATTTTTATACGTATTTACATAATTTCATATGTATTTTGTATATATATTTCTATAGAAATCTACTTTATTTTATGTGTATTCGTATATATATTTTGAAACAGATTTACATTGTTTTATATGTATTTTTGAATATCTCTTTCAATACAAATTTACCTTACTGTATATGCATTTTGTATATTTATTTCAATACAAATTTAAATATTTTATGTGTATTTTGGTAAATATTTTTTTATAAAAAATGCGATAATTTTTGGGAATTTTGCATCTTTATTTTCATACAAATTTACATTATTTTATTGATATATAAAACTATATACAAAAATACACAGAAGTATTTTAAGTTGTATGAAAATAGATATACAAAATAAGGTAAATTCGTTTCAAATTCAATAAACAAAATTCAGATTTTTTAAAAATAATATAAAATCAGATTATCAGATTTTGTATATCTATTTTCATACAAACTCAAATTATTTCTATGTATTTTTGTATATATTTTAATACAAATTTTAGTTATGTTATGTGTATTTTGTAAATTTATTTTCATTCAAATATATATTATTTTATTGGTGTTTTGTTGATTTATATTGATACGAATTTACATTATTTTATATGTACTTTGTATATATATTTTTATACGCTTGTACATTATTTAATATTTATTTTGAATATATATTTTTATACAAATTCATGGTATTTTATGTGTATTTGTATATATATTTCATATAAATTTACATTATTTTATGTGTATTTTCTACATACATTTTATAACAAATCTACCTTATTTTATGTTTATTTTGTATATGTATTTTGTATATTTATATTTATCCAAATACACATTCTTTTATTGGTATTTTGTTTATTTATTTTAAATCGAATTTACATTATTTTATGTGTATTTTGTATACATTTTTTTATTCGTATTTACTTAATTATATTTATGGGAATTTTCATACAAATTTACATTATTTTATTAATATTCTGTGTATTTATTTTGATTCCATTTTATATTATTCTATTTGTGTTTTTTATATATTCTTTTATACATATTTACATTATTTAATTTGTATTTTTTATATATATTTTATACAAATTTACGTTATTTTAAGTGTATTTGTTTATATATTTTCATTCAAATTTACATTCTTTTATGTGTATTTTGTAAATGTATTTCAATACAAATTTACCTAATTTTATGTGTATTTTGTATATTTATTTTCATACAAATTAAAATTATTTTTGTGTATTTTTGTATATAGTTTTATACAAATTTAGGTGATTTTATGTGTATATTTATATCTATTTTCATACAAATACACATTCTTTTATTGATATTTTGTTTATTTACTTTGACGCGAGTTTACATTATTTAATGTGTATTATATATATATATATATATATATATATATATATATATATATATATATATATATATATATATATATATATATATATATATATATATATATATATATATAGATATATATATATATATATATATATATATATATATATATATATATATATATATATATATATTTTTTATTCGTGTTTACATCATTTGATGTGTATTTTGTATATATATTTCTATAGAAATCTACGTTGATTTATGAGTATTCGTATATAGATTTTGAAATAAATTTACACTGTTTTATGTGTATTTTGCATATTTTTTCAATACAAATTTACCTTATTGTATATGCATTTTGTATATTAATTTTAATACAAATTTAATTATGCTATGTGTATTTTTGTATATGTATTTTTATAAAAATATGCTTTATTTTATGGGTATTTTGCATTTTTATTTTCATACAAATTTACATTATTTTATTTATATTCTGTTTTTTTTTTTAACAATTTTACATTATTCTATGTGTATTTTGTATATCTATTTTTATACGTATTTTCTTAATTTATGTGTATTTTGTATATATATTTTTATAGAAATCTACGTTATTTTATGTGTATTCGTATATATATTTTGAAACAAATTTACATTGTTTTATATGTATTTTTGCATATCTCTTTCAGTACAAATTTACCTTATTGTATGTGCATTTTGTATATTTATTTCAATACAAATTTAAATATTTTATGTGTATTTTGGTATATATATTTTTATAAGAAATGCGCTATTTGATGGGAACTTTGCATCTTTATTTTCATACAAATTTACATTATTTTATTAATATTCGGTGTATTTATTTTGATACGATTTCACATTATTCATTTTTTTTTTGTATATATTTTTTTATAAATATTTACATTATTTAATGTGTATCTTGCATCTTTTATCGTAATTTTGTTTATTTATTTTTATACGAATTTACATTATTTTAGGTGTATTTGATATGTATATTTTTATACTTATTTATATCATTTTATTTGTGTTTTGAATATATATTTTCATAGAAATTTACTCTATTTTATGGGTATTCGTATATATATTTTGATACAAATTTACATTATTTATGTTTATTTTGCATATCTATTTCAATACAAATTTACCATATTGTATGTGTATTTTGTATATTTATTTTAATACAAATTTAATTATTTTATGTGTATTTTTGTAAAAATATGCGTTATTATTTGGGTATTTTGCATCTTTATTTTCATACAAATTTACATTATTTTATTGATATTCTGTTTATATATTTTGATACGATTTTACATTATTCTATGTGTATTTTGTATATATATTTTTATACACATTTACATTATTTAATGTATATTTTGTATATATATTGTATATAAATTTACGCTATTTTATGTGTATTTGTTTATATATTTTCATACAAATTTACAATATTTTATGTGTAATTTGTATATGTATTTCAATACAGATTTGCCTAATTTTATGTGTATTTTGCATATCTATTTTCAAACAATTTTAAATTATTTTTATGTATTTTTTATATATTTTAATACAAATTTTAGTTATTTTATTTGTATTTTGTATTTATATTTTCTTACAAATATACATTCTTTTAGTGGAATTTTGTTCATTTATTTTCATAAGAATTTACATAATTTTATGTGTATTTTGTATATATATTTTTCTACGTATTTACATTATTTTATGTGTATTTTTTATATACATTTTCATAAAAAATTACGTTATTTTATTGTGTGTATTCGTATATGATTTAATACAAATTTACATTACTTTATGTTTATTTTGCATATCTATTTCAATACAGATTTACCTTATTGTATGTGTATTTTGTATATTTATTTTAATACAAATTTAACTATTTTATGTGTACTTTGTATACATTTTCTTATACGTATTTACTACATTTAATGTGTATTTTGTATATATATTTTTATAGTAATCTACGTTATTTTATGTGTATTGGTATATATATTTTGAAGCAAATTTACATTGTTTTATATGTATTTAGCATATCTATTTCAATATAAATCTACCTTATTGTATGTACATTTTGTATATTTATTGTAATACAAATTTTAAAATTTTATTATTTTGGTATATATATTTTTATAAAAAGAGTTTTATATAAATTTAAAATATTTTATGTGTATTTTGTATATCTATTTTCATACAAATACACATTTTTTATTGATATTTTGTTTATTTATTTTGACGCGAATTCACATTATTTAATGTGTATTGTGTATATATATTTTTTTACGTATTTACGTCATTTCATGTGTATTTTGTATATGTATTTCTATAGAAATATATGTTATTTTATGTGTATTCGTATATATATTTTGAAATAAATATACATTGTTTTATGTGCATTTTGCATATTTTTTCAATATAAATTTACCTTATTGTACGTGCATTTTGTATATTAATTTTAATACAAATTTAATTATTCTATGTGTATTTTTGTATATGTATTTTCATAAAAAAAATGCTTTATTTTATGGGTATTTTGCATCTTTATTTTCATACAAATTTACATTATTTTATTGATGTTCTGTTTATTTATTTTGATACGATTTTACATTATTCTATGTATATTTTGTATATATATTTCATACAAATGAACGTTATTTTATGTGAATTTGTTTTCATTTCCTACAAATTTACATTATTTTATGTGTATTTTGTACATGTATTTAAATACAAATTTAACTAATTATATGTGTATTATGTATATCTATTTTCATACAAATTGAAATTAATTTTGTGTATTTTAGTATATATTTTTATTCAAATTTTCGTAATTTTATGTGAATTTTGTATATTTATTTTCCTACAAATATACGTTATTTTATCGGAATTTTGTTTATTTATTTTGATACGAGTTTTCATTATTTTAGGTGTATTTGATATATATATTTTTATACTTATTTACATAATTTTATATGTATTTTGAATATATATTTTCATAGATATTTACTCTATTTTATGTGTATTCGTATATCTATTTTGATACAAATTTATATTATTTATGTGTATTTCGCATATCTATTTCAATACAAATTTTCTTTATTGTATGTGCCTTTTGTATATTTATTTTTATGCAAATTTAATTATTTTTTGTGTATTTATGTATATATATTTTTAAACAAATATGCGTTATTATATAGGTATTTTGCATCTTTATTTTCATACAAATTTACATTATTTTATTGATTGTCTGTTTATTTATTTTGATACGATTTTACGTTATTCTGTGTATTTTGTATATATATTTTTAGACATATTTACATTATTTAATGTATATTTTGTACATATATTTTATGGAAATTTACGTTATCTTATGTGTATTTGTTTATATATTTTCATACAAATTTACATTATTTTATGTGTATTTTGTATATTTATTTCAATACAAATTTAAATATTTTATGTGTATTTTGGTATATATATTTTTATAAGAAATGCGCTATTTGATGGGAATTTTGCATCTTTATTTTCATACAAATTTACATTATTTTATTAATATTCGGTGTATTTATTTTGATACGATTTCACATTATTCATTTTTTTTTTGTATATATTTTTTTTTATAAATATTTACATTATTTAATGTGTATCTTGCATCTTTTATCGTAATTTTGTTTATTTATTTTTATACGAATTTACATTATTTTAGGTGTATTTGATATGTATATTTTTATACTTATTTATATCATTTTATTTGTGTTTTGAATATATATTTTCATAGAAATTTACTCTATTTTATGGGTATTCGTATATATATTTTGATACAAATTTACATTATTTATGTTTATTTTGCATATCTATTTCAATACAAATTTACCATATTGTATGTGTATTTTGTATATTTATTTTAATACAAATTTAATTATTTTATGTGTACTTTGTAAAATATGCGTTATTATTTGGGTATTTTGCATCTTTATTTTCATACAAATTTACATTATTTTATTGATATTCTGTTTATATATTTTGATACGATTTTACATTATTCTATGTGTATTTTGTATATATTTTATACATTTACATTATTTAATGTATATTTTGTATATATATTGTATATAAATTTACGCTATTTTATGTGTATTTGTTTATATATTTTCATACAAATTTACAATATTTTATGTGTAATTTGTATATGTATTTCAATACAGATTTGCCTAATTTTATGTGTATTTTGCATATCTATTTTCAAACAATTTTAAATTATTTTTATGTATTTTTTATATATTTTAATACAAATTTTAGTTATTTTATTTGTATTTTGTATTTATATTTTCTTACAAATATACATTCTTTTAGTGGAATTTTGTTCATTTATTTTCATAAGAATTTACATAATTTTATGTGTATTTTGTATATATATTTTTCTACGTATTTACATTATTTTATGTGTATTTTTTATATACATTTTCATAAAAAATTACGTTATTTTATTGTGTGTATTCGTATATGATTTAATACAAATTTACATTACTTTATGTTTATTTTGCATATCTATTTCAATACAGATTTACCTTATTGTATGTGTATTTTGTATATTTATTTTAATACAAATTTAACTATTTTATGTGTACTTTGTATACATTTTCTTATACGTATTTACTACATTTAATGTGTATTTTGTATATATATTTTTATAGTAATCTACGTTATTTTATGTGTATTGGTATATATATTTTGAAGCAAATTTACATTGTTTTATATGTATTTAGCATATCTATTTCAATATAAATCTACCTTATTGTATGTACATTTTGTATATTTATTGTAATACAAATTTTAAAATTTTATTATTTTGGTATATATATTTTATAAAAGAGTTTTATATAAAATTAAAATATTTTATGTGTATTTTGTATATCTATTTTCATACAAATACACATTTTTTATTGATATTTTATTTATTTATTTTGACGCGAATTCACATTATTTAATGTGTATTGTGTATATATATTTTTTTACGTATTTACGTCATTTCATGTGTATTTTGTATATGTATTTCTATAGAAATATATGTTATTTTATGTGTATTCGTATATATATTTTGAAATAAATATACGTTATTTTATGTGTATTTTGCATATCTATTTCAATACAAATTAACCTTATTGTATGTGCATTTTGTATATTTATTTTAATAGAAATTTAATTATTTTTTCTTTATTTTTGTATATATGTTTTTATAAAAAAGCGTTATTTTATAGGTATTTTGCATCATTATTTTTATACAAATTTACGTTCTTTTATTGATGTTCTGTTTATTTATTTTGAAATGATTTTACTTTATTCAATGTGTATTTTGTTTATATTTTTTAAACAAATGAACGTTATTTTATGTGAATTTGTTTTCATTTCCTACAAATTTACATTATTTTATGTGTATTTTGTACATGTATTTAAATACAAATTTAACTAATTATATGTGTATTATGTATATCTATTTTCATACAAATTGAAATTAATTTTGTGTATTTTAGTATATATTTTTATTCAAATTTTCGTAATTTTATGTGAATTTTGTATATTTATTTTCCTACAAATATACGTTATTTTATCGGAATTTTGTTTATTTATTTTGATACGAGTTTTCATTATTTTAGGTGTATTTGATATATATATTTTTATACTTATTTACATAATTTTATATGTATTTTGAATATATATTTTCATAGATATTTACTCTATTTTATGTGTATTCGTATATCTATTTTGATAGAAATTTATATTATTTATGTGTATTTCGCATATCTATTTCAATACAAATTTTCTTTATTGTATGTGCCTTTTGTATATTTATTTTTATGCAAATTTAATTATTTTTTGTGTATTTATGTATATATATTTTTAAACAAATATGCGTTATTATATAGGTATTTTGCATCTTTATTTTCATACAAATTTACATTATTTCATTGATTGTCTGTTTATTTATTTTGATACGATTTTACGTTATTCTGTGTATTTTGTATATATATTTTTAGACATATTTACATTATTTAATGTATATTTTGTACATATATTTTATGGAAATTTACGTTATCTTATGTGTATTTGTTTATATATTTTCATACAAATTTACATTATTTTATGTGTATTTTGTATATGTATTTCAATAAAAATTTGCCTAATTTCATTTGTATTTTGCATATCTATTTTCAAACAAATTTAAACTATTTTTGTGTAATTTTGTATTATTTTTAAACAATTTTTTTTTATTTTATTTGTATTTTGTATATATATTTTCCAACACATATACATTCTTTTAGAGGAAATTTTGTTTATTTATTTTGATACGAATTTATATTATTTTATGTGTATTTTGTATATATATTTTTCTATGTATCTACATTATTTTATGTGTATTTTGTTTATATATTTTCATAAAAATTTACGTAATTTTATTGTGTGTATTCGTATATATTTTGATAAAATTTTCATTATTTTATGTATTTTTTGCATATCTATTTCAATGAAAATCTACCTTATTGTATGTGTATTTTGTATATTTATTTTAATACAAATTTTATTATTTCATGTGTATTTTTGTATATATTTTTTTTTAAATATAAGATATTTTATGGGTAATTTGCATCTTTAATTATATAAATTTTTACATTACGTACATATCTTTTATACGTATTTACATTATTTAATGTGTATTTTGTTTATATATTTTTATACAAATTTACGTTATTATATGTGTATTTGAATATATATTTTGATACAAATTTACATTATTTTATGTATTTTCTATATTTATTTCAATTCAAATTTAGCTTATTTTATGTGTCTTTTGTATATCTATTTTCATACAAATTTAATTATTTTTCTTTATTTTTGTAAATAGTTTTATACAATTTTACGTTATTTTATGTGTATTTTGTATATTTATATTTATACAAGTAAACATTCTTTTATTGGCATTTAGTTTATTTATTTTGATACGAATTTACATTATTTTATGTGTATTTTGTATACATTTTCTTATATGTATTTACTTCATTTTATGTGTATTTTGTATATATATTTTATAGAAATCTACGTTATTTTATGAGTATTCGTATGTATATTTTGAAACAAATTTACATTGTTTTATATGTATTTTGCATATCTATTTCAATACAAATTTACCTTATTGTATGTGCATTTTGTATATTTATTGTAATACAAATTTAAATATTTTATGTGCATTTTGGTATATATATTTTCATAAAAATGCGTTGTTTTATGGGTATTTTGCATCTTTATTTTCATACAAATTTACATTATTTTATTAATATTCTGTGTATTTATTTTGATACTATTTTACATTATTCTATTTGTGTTTTGTATATATTTTTTTATACATATTTACATTATTTAATGTGTATTTTCTATATATATATCATAAAAATTTTCGTTATTTTAAGAGTATTTGTTTATATATTTTTATTCAAATTTACATTATTTTATGTGTATTTTGTATATGTATTTCAATAGAAATTTACCTAATTTCATGTGTATTTTGTATATATATTTTATACAAATTAAAATTATTTTTTGTGTATTTTTGTATAGAGTTTTATTCAAATTTACAATATTTTATGTGTATTTTGTATATCTATTTTCATACAAATACACATTCTTTTATTGATATTTTGTTT
Source organism: Eriocheir sinensis (assembly GCF_024679095.1). Lineage (NCBI taxonomy): Eukaryota > Metazoa > Arthropoda > Malacostraca > Decapoda > Varunidae > Eriocheir > Eriocheir sinensis. Next base: position 70,277 of record NW_026111521.1, read on the forward strand.
ATTTATTTTGATGCGAATTTACATTATTTAATGTGTATTGTGTATATATATTTTTATACGTATTTACGTCATTTCATGTGTATTTTGTATATATATTTCTATAGAAATATACGTTATTTTATGTGTGTTTGTATATATATTTTGAAACAAATATACATTGTTTTATGTGCATTTTGCATATTTTTTCAATACAAATTTACCTTATTGTACGTGCATCTTGTATATTAATTTTAATACAAATTTAGCTATTCTATGTGTATTTTTGAATATGTATTTTTATAAAAATATGCTTTATTTTATGGGTATTTTGCATCTTTATTTTCATACAAAATTAAATTATTTTATTGATATTCTGTGTATTTATTTTGATACGATTTTACATTATTCTATGTATATTTTGTATATCTATTTTATACCAATGTACGTTATTTTATGTGAATTTGTTTTCATTTCATACAAATTTACATTATTTTATGTGAATTTTGTACATGTATTTAAATACAAATTTAACTAATTATATGTGTATTTTGTATATCTATTTTCATACAAATTGAAATTAATTTTGTGTATTTTTGTATATATTTTTATTCAAATTTTCGTAATTTATGTGTATTTTGTATATTTATTTTCCTACAAATATACGTTCTTTTATCGGAATTTTATTTATTTATTTTGATACGAATTTTCATTTTTTTTAGGTGTATTTGATATATATTTTTATACTTATTTACATAATTTTATATGTATTTTGAATATATATTTTCATAGAAATCTACTCTATATGTATATGTATAGAAAATACACATGAAATAATCTAAATTCGTATCGAAATAAATGAACAAAATACCGATAAAATAATGTAATTTTGAATGAAAATATATATAGAAAATACACATAAAATAACATAAATACAAATAAATATATACACATAAAATTATTTGAATTTGAATGAAAATAGATATAAAAATAAACTTAAAATAAGGCAAATTTATAATGAAATATATATACAAAATACACATAAAATAATGTAGATATGTTTCAAAATATATATACGAATACACATAAAATAACGTAGATTTCTAGAGAAATATATATACAATTTATACATGAAATGTTGTAAATACGTATAAAAATATATATACTAAATACACATTAAATAATGTAAATTCGTGTCAAAATAAATAATTAAAATATCCATAAAAGAATGTGTATTTGTATGAAAATACATATACAAAATACACACAAAATAACGTAAATTTGTATAAAACTATATATAAAAATACACAAAAATAAGTTAAATTTGTGCAAAATACACATAAAACAATGTAAATTTGTTTCAAAATATATATACGAATACACATAAAATAACGTAGATTTCTATAGAAATATATTTACAAAATACACTCGAAATAATGTAAATACGTATAAAAATATATATACAAAATACACATTAAATAATGTTAATTCGTGTCAAATAAATAAAAAAAAAATCATGAAAAGAATGTGTATTTGTATGAAAATAGATATACAAAATACACATAAAATAACCTAAATTTGTATAAAACTATATACAAAAATAAACAAAAATAATTTAAACTTGTATGAAAATAAATATACAAAAAACATATAAAAATAGGTAAATTTGTATTGAAATACATATACAAAATACACATAAAATAATGTAAATTTGAATGAAAATATATAAACATATAGACTTAAAATAAAGTAAATTTGTATCAAATATATATACAAAAAACACTTTAAATAATGTAAATATGTATAAAAAAATATATACAAAACACAAATAAAATAATGTAAAATCTTATCAAAATAAATACAGAAAATATTAATAAAATAATGTAAATTTGTATGAAAATTAAGATTCAAAATACCCATGTCATGTGTATTCGTATATATATTTTGAAACAAATTTACATCGTTTATATGTATTTTGCATATCTATTTTTGTGTATTCTGTATTTATTTTTGTTATACATAGAATAATGTAAAATCGTATCAAAATAAGTACACAGAATATCAATAAAATAATTTAAATTTGTATGAAAACAAAGATGCAAAATACCCATAAGATAAAGCATATTTTTAAAAAAAAAATACATATACAAAAATACACATAGAATACAAAATACAAAATGCACACATACAATAAGGTAAATTTGTATTGAAAAAAAACGCAAAATACAAATAAAACATTGTAAATTTGTTTCAAAATATATATACGAATACATATAAAATAACGTAGATTTCTATAGAAATATATATACAAAATACACATGAAATTATGTAAATACGTATAAAAATATATATATAAAATACAAATTAAGTAATGTAAATTCGTGTCAAAATAAATAAACAAAATATCATGAAAAGAATGTGTATTTGTATGAAAATAAATAATAGATAATAAATTTGTATGAAATATATATTCAAGATATACATTAAATAATGTAAATATGTATAAAAAAAAAATATATACAAAAAACAAATAGAATAATGTAAGATCGTATCAAAATAAATACACCGAATATTAATAAAATAATGTAAATTTGTATGAAAATAAAGATGCAAAATTCCCATCAAATAGCGCATTTCTTATAAAAATATATATTCCAAAATACACATAAAATATTTAAATTTGTATTGAAATAAATGTGCAAAATGCACATACAATAAGGTAAACTTCTATTGAAAGAGATATGCAAAAATACATATAAAACAAATTAAATTTGTTTCAAAATATATATACGAATACACATAAAATAACGTAGATCTCTATAAAAATATATATACAAAATACACATAAATATAGGTAAATACGTATAAAAAAATGTAAACAAAATACACATAAAATAATATAAATTCGAAACAAAATAAATAAACAAAATACCAATAAAAGAATGTGTATTTGTATAAATATAAATGTACAAAATACACATACAAAATAAACATAAAATAATGTAAATTTGTAATGAAATATATGTACAAAATACACATAAAATAATGTAAATTTATATGAAAATATATATACAAATACACATAAAATACCATGAATTTGTATAAAATTATATATTCAAAAGAAATATTAAATAATGTAAATGCGTATAAAAATATATATAAAAAGTACATATAAAATAATGTAAATTCGTATCAATATAAATCAACAAAATACCAATAAAATAATATATATTTGATTGAAAATAGATTTACAAAATACACATAACATAACTAAAATTTGTATTGAAATATATACAAAAGATATTCAAAATACACATAAAAAAATAGGTAAATTTCTTTTGAAATATATATACAAAATACCCATAAAATATTGTAAATTTGTGTCAGAATATATAAACAAATACACATAAAATAACGTAAATTTGTTTGAAAAATATATACAAAATACACATAGAATAATGTCAAATCGTATCAAAATGAATGAGCACAATATCAATAAAATAACGTAAATTTGTATGAAAATAAAGATGCAAAATACCCATAAAATAAAGCATATTTTATAAAAATACATATACAAAAATACACATAGAATAATTAAATTTGTATTAAAATTAATATACAAAATGCATATACAATAAGGTAAATTTGTATTGAAAAAATATGCAAAATACACATAAAAGTGTAAATTTGTTTAAAAATCGATATACGAATACAGATAATATAACGTAGATTTCTATAGAAAGATATATACAAAATACACATGAAATGATGTAAATACGTATAAAAATATATATACAAAATACACATTTAAATTCTCGTCAAAATAAATAAACAAAATATCAATAAAAGAATGTGTATATGTATGAAAATAGATATACAAAATACTCATAAAATAACCTAAGTTTGTATAAAACTATATACAAAAATAAACAAAAATAATTTAAATTTGTATGAAAATAAATATACAAAATACACATAAAATTATTTTGTATATCTATTTTATACAAATGTACGTTATTTTATGTGAATTTGTTTTCATTTCATACAAATTTATATTATTTTATGTGTATTTTGTACAAGTATTTAAATACAAATTTAACTAATTACATATTTTTATAAAAATACATATACAAAAATACACATAGATTAATCAAGTTTGTATTAAAATTAATATACAAAATACACATTCAATAAGGTAAATTTGTATTGAAAAAATATGCAAAATACACATAAAACAATGTAAGTTTGTTTCAAAATATATATACGAATACACATAAAATAACGCAGATTTCTATAGAAATTTATATACAAAATACACTTGAAATAATGTAAATACGTATAAAAATATATATACAAAATGCACATTAAATAATGTTAATTCGTGTCAAAATAAATAAACAAAATATCATGAAAAGAATGTGTATTTGTATGTAAATAGATATACAAAATACACATAAAATAACCTAAATTTGTATAAAACTATAAACAAAAATACACAAAAATAATTTAAACTTGTATGAAAATAAATATACAAAAAACATATAAAATTAGGTAAATTTGTATTGAAATACATATACAAAATACACATAAAATAATGTAAATTTGAATGAAAATATATAAACATATAGACTTAAAATAACGTAAATTTGTATCAAATATATATACAAAAAACACATTAAATAATGTAAATATGTATAAAAAAATATATACAAAACACAAATAAAATAATGTAAAATCGTATCAAAATAAATACAGAAAATATTAATAAAATAATGTAAATTTGTATGAAAATTAAGATGCAAAATACCCATAAAATAACGCATTTTTTATAAAAATATATATACGAAAAAACATAAAATATTTGATTTTGTATTAAAATAAATAGATATTCAAGATACACATAAAATAAGCTAAATTTGAATTGAAATATATATACAAAATACATAAAATAATGTAAATTTGTATCAAAATACCTATACAAATACACATATAATAACGTAAATTTGTATAAAAATATATAAACAAAATACACATTAAATAATGTAAATACGTATAAAAAAATGTAAAAAATACACAAATAATCATGTAATTCGTATAAAAATAAATAGATAAAATACCAATAAAATAATGTAAATTTATATGAGAAAACATATACAAAATACACAAAAATAGCGCAAATATCAATAAAAATATATATAATATAATATATTTTTATACATATTTAAAATATTTAATGTATATTTTGTATATATATATTTTATCCAAATTTACGTGATTTTATATGTATTTGTTTATATAGTTTCATACAAATTTACATTATTTTATGTAAGTTTTGTATATGTATTTCAATACAAATTTGCCTAACTTTATGTGTATTTTGCATATCTATTTTCAAACAAATTTAAATTATTTTTGTGTATTTTTGTATTTATTTTTATACAAATTCTAGTTATTTTATTTGTTTTTTGTATATATATTTTCCTACAAATATACATTCTTTTATTGGAATTTTGTGTATTTAATTTTTTACGAATTTACATTATTTTATGTGTATTTTGTATATATATTTTTCTACGTATTTAAACTATTTTATGTGTATTTTATATATACATTTTCATAAAAATTTACGTTATTTTATTGTGTATTCGTATATATTTGAAACATTTTATACAAATTCATGTTATTTTATGTGTATTTGTATATATATTTTCATACACATTTATATTATTTTATGTGTATTCTTACATATATTCTATTACAAATTTACCTTATTTTATGTTTATTTTGTATATTTATTTCATTCAGTTTTAAATTATTTAATGTGTATATTTGTATTTGTATTTAGGTTATTTTATGTGTGTTTTCTATATATATTTTCATCCAAAATTACATTATTTTATTGTTATTTTCTTAATTTAACTCGATACGAATTTAGATTATTTCATAGGTATTTTGTATACATATGTTTATACTCATTTACATTATCTAATGTGTGTTTTGTATATATTTTTTTATGCAAACTAATTTTATGTGCATTTTTGTACATATATTTTTATAGAAACTTAAAACGTTATTTTATGTGTATTTTGTATATGTTTTCTCATACAAATTTACATTATTTAATTAGTGTTTTGTTTATTTATTTTGATACGAATGACTTGATTATTGGTGTATTTTGTAAATATTTTTTTATACGTATTTACATTACTTAATGTGTATTTTGTTTATATATTTTTTTTACAAATTTACGTTATTATATGTGTATTTGTTAAAAATATTTTCAAACGAATTTACTTTATTTTATGTATTTTGTATATATATTTCAATTCAAATTTAGCTTATATTGTGTGTATTTTGTATATCTATTTTCATGCAAATTTAATTACTTCTGTGTATTTTTGTATATAGTTTTATACAAATTTACGTTATTTTATGTGCATTTGGTATATTTATATTTATACAAATACACATTCTCTTATTGGTATTTTGTTTATTTATATTTATACGAATTTACATTATTTTATGTGTATTTTGTATACATTTTTGATTCGTATTTACTTAATTTTATTTGTATTTTGTATATATCTATTTATAGAAATCTACGTTATTTTATATGTATTCGTATATATATTTTGAAACAAATTTACATTGTTTTATATGTTTTTTGCATATCTATTTCAATACATATTTACCTTATTGTATGTGCATTTTGTATATTTATTTTAATACAAATTCAAATATTTTATGTGTATTTTGGTATATATAATTTTATAAAAAATGCGTTATTTAATAGGTATTTTGCATCTTAGTTTTCATACAAATGTACATTATTTTACTAATATTCTGTGTATATATTTTGATACGATTTTATATTATACTATTTGTGTTTGTATATATTTTTTTATACATATTTTCATTATTTAATGCGTATTTTTTATATATATTTTATACAAATTAACGTCATTTTAAGTGTATTTGTTTATATAATTTCATTCAAATTTACATTATTTTAAGTGTATTTTGTATATGTATTTCAATACAAATTTACCTAATTTTATGTGTATTTTGTATATTTGTTTTCATACAAATTTAAATTATTTTTGTGTTTTTTTGTATATACATATAGAGTAAATTTCTATGAAAATATATATTCAAAATACATATAAAATTATGTAAATAAGTATAAAAATATATATATCAAATACACCTAAAAAAATGAAAATTCGTATCAAAATAAATAAACAAAATTCCGATAAAAGAACGTATATTTGTAGGAAAATAAATATACAAAATACACATAAAATTACGAAAATTTGAATAAAAATATATACAAAAAAACAAAAAAATAAATTTCAATTTATATGAAAATAGATATACAAAATACACATATAATGAGTTAAATTTGTATTTAAATACATGTACACAATACACATAAAATAATGTAAATTTGTATGAAATGAAAACAAATTCACGTAAAATAACGTACATTTGTATAAAATAGATATACAAAATATATATAGAATAATGTTAAATCGTATCAAAATAAATACTCAGAATATCAATAAAATAATGTAATTTTGTATGAAAATAAAGATGCAAAATACCCATAAAATAAAGCATATTTTTTTAAAAATACATATACAAGAATACACATAAAATAATTAAATTTGTATTAAAATTAATATACAAAATGCACGTACAATAAGGGAAATTTGTATTGAAAAAATATACAAAATGCACATAAAACAATGTATATTTGTTTCAAAATATATATACGAATACACATAAAATAACGTATATTTCTATAGAAATATATATAAAAAATACACATGAAATGACGTAAATACGTACAAAAATATATATACACAATACACATTAAATAATATAAATTCGCATCAAAAAAAATAAACAAAATATCAATAAAAGAATGTGTATTTGTATGAAAATAGATATACAAGATACACATAAAATATTGTAAATATGTATAAAACTCTATTAAAAAAATACACAAAAATAATTTAAATTTGAATAAAAATATATATACAAAATACACATAAAACTAGTTAAATTTCTATTGAAATACATATACAAAATACACATAAAATAATGTAAATATGTATAAAAAAATATATACAAAACACAAATAGAATAATGTAAAATAGTATCAAAATAAATACACAGAATATTAATAAAATAATGTAAATTTGTATGAAAATAAAGACGCAAAATACCCATAAAACAACGCATTTTTTATGAAAATATATATACCAAAATACACATAAAATATTTAAATTTGTATTACAATAAATATACAAAATGCACATACAATAAGGTAAATTTGTATTGAAATAGATATGCAAAATACACATAAAACAATGTAAATTTGTTTCAAAATATATATACGAATACACATAAAATAACGCAGATTTCTATAAAAATATATATACAAAATACACATAAAATGAAGTAAATACGTATAAGAAAATGTTTACAAAATACACATAAAATAATGTAAACTCGTATCAAAATAAATAAACTAAATGCCAATAAAAGAATGTTTACTTGTATAAATATAAATATACAAAATACACATAAAATAACGGAAAATTGTATAAAACTATATACAAAAATAAACAAAAATAATTAAATTTTTATGAAAATAGATATACAAAAGACACATAAAATAAGCTTAATTTGAATTGAAATAAATATAGAAAATACATAAAATAATGTAAATTTGTATCAAAATATATATTCAAATACACATATATTAAAATTAATATACAAAATGCGTATATAATAAGGTAAATTTGTATTGAAAAAATATGCAACATAAACGTTTACTCATACAAATTTATATTTTTTTATTGGTATTTTGTTTATTTATTTTGATACGAATTACATGATTATATGAGTATTTTGTACATATTTTTTTTATACGTATTTACATTATTTAATGTGTATTTTGTTTATATATTTTCATACAAATTTACGTTATTATATGTGTATTTGTATAAATATTTTGATACAAATTTACTTTATTTCATGTATTTTGTATATATATTTCAATTCAAATTTAGCTTATTTTGTGTGTATTTTGTATATATTTTCATACAAATTTAATTACTTCTGTGTATTTTTTATATAGTTTTATATAAATTTACGTTATTTTATGTGTATTTTGTATATTTATATTTATACAAATACACATTCTTTTATTGGTATTTTGTTTATTTATTTTGATACGAATTTACATTATTTTATGTGTTTTTTGTATACATTTTTTTATACGTATTTACTTCATTTTATGTGTATTTTGTATATATATTTTTATAGAAATCTACGTTATTATATGTGTATTCGTATATATATTTTGAAACAAATTTACATTGTTTTATATGTATTTTGCATATCTATTTCAATACAAATTTACCTTATTGTATGTGTTTTTTGTATATTTATTTTAATACAAATTAAATTTTTTGATGTGTATTTTGGTATATATATTTTTATAAATAAAAAAATGCGTTATTTTATGGGTATTTTGCTTCTTTATTTTCATACAAATTTACATTATTTTATTAATATTCTGTGTATTTATTTTGATACGATTTTACATTATTCTATTTGTGTTTTGTACATATTTTTTTATACAAATTTACGTTATTATAAGAGTATTTGTTTATGTATTTTCATTCAAATTTACATTATTTTATGTATATTTTGTGTATGTATTTCAATACAAATTTACCTAATTTTATGTGTATTTTGTATATTTATTTTCATACAAATTTAAAATATTTTTGTGTATTTTTGTATATAGTTTGATACAGATTTAGGTTATTTTATGTGTATTTTGTATATCTATTTTCATACAAATACACATTCTTTTATTGATATTTTGTTTATTTATTTTGACGCGAGTTTTATGTGAATTTGTTTTCATTTCATACAAATTTACATTAATTTATGTGTATTTTGTGCATGTATTTAAATACAAATTTAACTAATTATATGTGTATTTTGTATATCTATTTTCATACAAAATTGAAATTTATTTTTTTGTTTTTTTGTATATATTTTTATTCAAATTTTCGTAATCTTATAAAAATATATATACCAAAATACACATAAAATATTTAAATTTGCATTGAAATAAATATACAAAATGCACATACAATAAGGTAAATTTGTATTGAAAGAGATATGCAAAAATACATATAAAACAATGTAAATTTGTTTCAAAATATATATACGAATACAAATAAAAAAAACGTAGATTTCTATAAAAATATATATACAAAATACACTTTACACATTTTTTTATACCTATTTACTTAATATTATGTGTATTTTGTATATTTATTTTTATAGAAATCTACGTTATTTAATGTGTATTCGTATATATATTTTGAAAAAAATTTACATTATTTTATATGTATTTTGCATATCTATTTCAATACAAATTTACCTTATTGTATGTGCATTTTGTATATTTATTTTAATACAAATTCAAATATTTTATGTGTATTTTGGTATCAATAATTTTATAAAAAATGCGTTATTTTATAGGTATTTTGCATCTTAATTTTCATACAAATTTACATTATTTTATTAATATTCTGTGTATATATTTTGATACGATTTTACATTATACTATTTGTGTTTTGTATATATTTTTTTATACATATTTACATTATTTAATGTGTATTTTGAATATATATTTCATACAAATTTACGTTATTATATGTGTATTTGTTTATATATTTTCTTTCAAATTTACATTATTTTATATGTATTTTGTAGATGTATTTCAATACAAATTAACCTAATTTTATGTGTATTTTGTATATTTCTTTTCATACAAATTTAAATTATTTTTGTGTATTTTTGTATATATTTTTATACAAATTTAGGTTATTTTATGTACGCATTTACATTATTTAAATGTGTTTTGTACATATTTTTTTATCCAAAGTTACTTTATTTTACGTTCATTTTTGGACATATATTTTTATGGAAATTAGCGTTATTTTATATGTATTTGTATATGTTTTCTCATACAAATTTACATTATTTTATTGATATTTTGTTTATTTAGTTTGATACGAATTACATGATTATATGTGTATTTTGTACATATTTTTTATACGTATTTACATTACTTAATGTGTATTTTCTTTATATATTTTTAAACAAATTTACGTTATTATATGTATTTTTATAAATATTTTGATACAAATTTACATTATTTTATGTATTTTGTATATACATTTCAATTCAAATTTAGCTTATTTTATCTGTATTTTGTATATCTATTTTCATACGAATTTAATAACTTCTGTGTATTTTTGTATATAGTTTTATACAAATTTACGTTATTTTATGTGTATTTTGTATATTTATATTTATACAAATACACATTCTTTTATTGGTATTTTGTTTATTTATTTAAAACGAATTTACATTATTTTATGTGTATTTTGTATACATTTTCTTATACGTATTTACTTCATTTTATGTGTATTTTGTATATATATTTTTATACAAATCTACGTTATTTTATGTGTATTCGTATATATATTTTGAAACAAATTTTCATTGTTTTATATGTATTTTGCATATCTATTTCAATACAGATTTACCTTATTGTATGTGTATTTTGTATATTAATTTTAATACAAATTTAATTATTCTATGTGTATTTTTGTATATATATTTTTATGCAAACTTATCTAATGTTCATTTTTGTACATATATTTTTATAGAAATTTGCGTTATTTTATGTATATAGTTTTATATAAATTTACGTTATTTTAGGTGCATTTTGTATATTTATATTTTTACAAATACACATTCTTTTATTGGTATATTGTTTATTTACATTCATACGAATTTACATTATTTTATGTGTATTTTGTATACATTTTTTTATACGTATTTACTTAATTTTATGTGTATTTTGTATATGTATTTTTATAGAAATCTACGTTATTTTATGTGTATTTGTATATATATTTTGAAACAAATTTACATTATTTTATATGTATTTTCCATATCTATTTCAATACAAATTTACCTTATTGTATGTGCATTTTGTATATTTATTTTAATACAAGTTCAAATATTTTATGTGTATTTTGGTATCAATAATTTTTTTTAAAAAATGCGTTATTTTATAGGTATTTTGCATCTTAATTTTCATTTTATATGTACTTTGTATATATATTTTTATACGCTCTTACATTATTTAATATTTATTTTGAATATAATTTTTTATACAAATTCATGGTATTTTATGTGTATTTGTATATATACTTTCATATAAATTTACATTATTGCATGTGTATTTTGTACATATATTTTATTACAAATCTACCTTATTTTATGTTTATTTTGTATGTGTATTTTGTATATTTATATTTATCCAAATACACATTCTTTTATTGGTATTTTGTTTATTTATTTTAATTCGAATTTACATTATTTTATGTGTATTTTTAATACATTTTTTTATACGTATTTACTTAATTTTATGTGTATTTTGTATATATATTTTTGTAGAAATCTACGTTTTTTTATTTGTATTCGTATATATATTTTGAAACAAATTTACATTGTTTTATATGTATTTTTGCATATCTCTTTCAATAGAAATTTACCTTATTGTATATGCATTTTCTTTATTTATTTCAACACTAATTTAATTTTAATTTAATATATTTTTATAAGAAATGCGCTATTTTATGGTAATTTTGCATCTTTATTTTCATACAAATTTACATTATTTTATTAATATTCGCTGTATTTATTTTGATACGATTTTACATTATTCTATTTGTTTTTTGTATATACTTTTTTATACATATTTACATTATTTAATGTGTATCTTGCATATATATTTTATACAAATTTATTATCTATTATCTATTTTCATACAAATAAACATTCTTTTCATGATATTTTGTTTATTTATTTTGACACGAATTTACATTATTTGATATGTATTTTGTATATATATTTTTATACGTATTTACACAATTTGATATGTATTTTGTATATATATTTAATAGATATTCAAAATACACATAAAATAACCTAAATTTGTATCAAACTATATACAAAAATACACAAAAATATTTTAAATTTGTATGAAAATAAATATACAAAATACACATAAAATTAGGTAAATTTGTATGGAAATACATATACAAAATACACATAAAATAATGTAAATTTGAATGAAAATACATAAACAAATACACTTAAAATAACGTAAATTTGGATAAAAAAATATATACATAACACAAATAGAATAATGTAAAATCGTATCAAAATAAATACACAGAATATTAATAAAATAATGTAAATTTGTATGAAAATAAAGAGGCAAAATACCCATAAAATAACGCATTTTTTTATTTATAAAAATATATATACCAAAATACACATAAAAAAATTAGATTTGTATTAAAATAAATATATAAAAAACACATACAATAAGGTAAATTTGTATTGAAATAGATACGCAAAATACATATAAAGCAATGTACATTTGTTTCAAAATATGTATACGAATACACATAAAATAACGTAGATTTCTATAAATATATATATACAAAATACACATAAAATGAAGTAAATACGTATAAAAAAATGTATACAAAATACACATAAAATAATGTAAATTCGTATCAAAATAAATAAACAAAATACCAATAAAAGAATGTGTATTTGTATAAATATAAATGTACAAAATACACATAAGATAACGTAAATTTATATAAAACTATATATATAAATACACAGAAGTAGTTAAATTTGTATGAAAATATATACAAAATACACATAAAATAAGCTAAATTTGAATTGAAATATATATACAAAATACATGAAATAAAGTAAATTTGTATCAAAATATTTATACAAATACACATATAATAACGTAAATTTGTATGAAAATATGTAAACAAAATACACATTAAATAATGTAAATACGTATAAAAAAATGTGTACAAAATACACATATAATCATGTAATTCGTAACAAAATAAATAAACAAAATACCAATAAAATAATATAAATTTGTATGAGTAAACGTGTATGTTGCATATTTTTTCAATACAAATTTACCTTATTATATACGCATTTTGTATATTAATTTTAATACAAATTTAATTATTCTATGTGTATTTTTGTATATGTATTTTTATAAAAATATGCTTTATTATATGGGTATTTTGCATCTTTATTTTCATACAAATTTACGTTATTTTATTGATATTCTGCTCATTCATTTTGATACGAATTGACATTATTCTATGTGTATTTTGTAAATATTTTTCATACAAATTTACGTTATTTTATGTGTATTTGTTTATATATTTTGACACAAATTTACAATATTTTATGGGTATTTTGTATATATATTTCAAAAGAAATTTACCTAGTTTTATGTGAATTTTGAATATCTATTTTCATACAAACTCAAATTATTTTTATGTATTTTTGTATATATTTCAATACAAATTTTAGTTATGTTATGTGTATTTTGTAAATCTATTTTTATTCAAATATATATTATTTTATTGGTATTTTGTTGATTTATATTGATACGAATTTACATTATTTTATATGTACTTTTTATATATATTTTTATACACATTTACACTATTTAATATTTATTTTGAATATATAATTTTATACAAATTCATGGTATTTTATGTGTATTTGTATATATATTTTCATATAAATTTACATTATTTTATGTTTATTTTGTACATATATTTCATTACAAAATTACCTTATTTTATGTTTATTTTGTATGTGTATTTTGTACATTTATATTTATACACGTTTACTCATACAAATTTATATTATTTTATTGGTATTTTGTTTATTTATTTTGATACGAATTACATGATTATATGTGTATTTTGTACACATTTTTTATATGTATTTACATTATTTAATGTGTATTTTGTTTATATATTTTCATACAAATTTACGTTATTATATGTGTATTTGAATAAATATTTTGATACCAATTTATTTTATTTCATGTATTTTGTATATATATTTCAATTCAAATTTAGCTTATTTTGTGTGTGTTTTGTATATATTTTCATACAAATTTAATTACTTCTGAGTATTTTTGTATATAGTTTTATATAAATTTACGTTATTTTATGTGTATTTTGTATATTTATATTTATACAAATACACATTCTTTTATTGGTATTTTGTTTATTTATTATGATACGAATTTACATTATTTTAGATGTACTTTGTATATATATTTTTATACGCATTTACATTATTTAATATTTATTTTGAGCATATAATTTTATACAAATTCATGGTATTTTATGTGTATTTGTATATATATTTTCATATAAATTTACATTATTTTATGTGTATTTTGTACATATATTTCATTACAAATTTACCTTATTTTATGTTTATTTTGTATGTGTATTTTGTACAGTTATATTTATACAAATACACATTCTTTTCTTGGTATTTTGTTTATTTATTTTGTTTCGAATTTACATTATTTTATGTGTATTTTGTTTACATTTTTTTATAGGTATTTACTTAATTTTATGTGTATTTTGTATATATATTTTTATAGAAATCTACGTTATTTTAGGTGTATTCGTATACATATTTTGAAACAAATTTACATTGCTTTATATGTATTTTGCATATCTAATTCAATAAAAAATTAGCCTTATTGTACATATAAAACAATGTAAATTTGTTTCAAAATATATGTACGAATACACATAAAATAACGTAGATTTCTATAAAAATATATATACAAAATACACATAAAATTAAGTAATTACGTATAATAAATAAATAAAATAAACATAAAATAATTAAAAATATAAAATATATGTACAAAATACACATAAAATAATGTAAATTTATATGAAAATATATATACAAATACACATAAAATACCATGAATTTCTATAAAATTATATACTCAAAATAAATATTAAATAATGTAAATGCGTATAAAAAAATATATACAAAGTACATCTAAAATAATGTAAATTCGTATCAATATAAATCAACAAAATACCAATAAAATAATATATATTTGAATGAAAATAAATTTACAAAATACACATAACCTAACTAAAATTTGTATTGAAATATATACAAAAATAAATAAAAATAATTTGAGTTTGAATGAAAATAGATATTCAAAATACACATAAAACAAGGTAAATTTCTTATGAAATATATATACAAAATACCCATAAAATATTGTAAATTTGTGTCAAAATATATAAACAAATACACATAAAATAACGTAAATTTGTATGAAAAATATATACAAAATACACATAGAATAATGTCAAATCGTATCAAAATGAATGAGCAGAATATCAATAAAATAACGTAAATTTGTATGAAAATAAAGATGCAAAATACCCATAAAATAAAGCATATTTTTTATAAAAATACATATAGAAAATACACATAGAATAATTAAATTTGTATTAAAATTAATATACAAAATGCATATACAATAAATTTAAATTTGATTATATTAAATGAAATAAATATACAAAATAAACATAAAATAAGGTAAATTTGTAATAAAATATATGTAAGAATACACATAAAATAATATAAATTTGTATGAAAATATATATACAAATACACATAAAATAACATGAATTTGTATAAAATTTGTTTCAAAATATATACGAATACACACAATAAAATAACGTAAATTTTTATGAAAATGTATATATAAAATACACATAAAATAATTTAAATACGTAGAAAAATATATATACAAAATACATAAAATAATGAAAATTCGTAAAAATTTAAATACATAAAATTCCATTAAAAGAATGTTTTTGTAGGAAAATATATATACAAAAAACAAATAAAATAACTAAAATTTGTATAAAAATATATACAAAAATACACAAAAATAATTTAAATTTGTTTGAAAATAGATATGCAAAATACACATAAAGTTAGGCAAATTTGTATTGAAATACATATACAAAACTCACATAAAATAATGTAAATTTGTATGAAAATATAAAACAAATACATATAAAATAACGTAAATTTCGATAAAATATATTTGCAAAATATACATTAAATATTTTAAATATGTATAAAAATATATTATATTATATATATTTTTATTGATATTTGCGTTATTTATGTGTATTTTGTATATGTTTTCTCATAGAAATTTACATTATTTTATTGGTATTTTGTCTATTTATTTTGATACGAACTACATGATTATTTGTGTATTTTGTACATTTCTTTATACGTATTTACATTATTTAATGTGTATTTTGTTTATATATTTTTATACAAATTTACGTTATTATATGTGAATTTGTATAAGTATTTTGATACAAATTTACATTATTTTATGTATTTTGTATATATATTTCAATTCAAATTTAGCTTATTTTATTTGCATTTTGTATATCTATTTATTTTAATACAAAATCAAATATTTTATGTTTTTTCGTATATATATTTTTATAAAAAATGCGTTATTTTATGGGTATTTTGCATCTTAATTTTCATACAAATTTACATTATTTTATTAATATTTTCTGTATTTATTTAGATACGATTTTACATTATTTTATTTGTGTTTTGTATATATTTTTTTATACATATTTACATTATTTAATGTGTTTTTTGTATATATATTTGATACAAATTTACGTTATATTAAGTCTATATGTTTATATATTTTCCTTCAAATTTACATTATTTTATGTGTATTTTGTATATGTATTTCAATACAAATTTACCTAATTTTATATGTTTTTTTGTATATTTATTTTCATACAAGTTTAAATTATTTTTGTGTATTTTTGTTTATAGTTTTATACAAATTTAGGTTATTTTATGTGTATTTTGTATATCTATTTTCATACAAATACACATTCTTTTCATGATATTTTGTTTATTTATTTTGACACGAATTAACATTATTTAATGTGTATTTTGTATATATATTTTTATACGTATTTACATTATTTCAAGTGTATTTTGTATATATATTTCTATAGAAATCTGCGTTATTTTATATGTATTCGTATATATATTTTGAAACAAATTTACATTGTTTTATGTGTATTTTGCATATTTTTTCAATACAAATTTACCTTATTGTATGTGTATTTTGTATATTCATTTTAATACAAATTTGATTAATCTATGTGTATTTTTGTATATGTATTTTTATAAAAATATATAATTAGTTAAATTTGTATTTAAATACATGTACAAAATACACATAAAATAATATAAATTTGTATGAAATGAAAACAAATTCACATAAAATAACGTACATTTGTATAAAATAGATATACAAAATAATTTTATGTGTATTTTGTATATTTATTTTCATACAAATTTAAATTATTTTTGTGTATTTTTGTATATAGTTTTATACAAACTTAGGTTATCTTATGAGTATTTTGTATATCTATTTTCATACAAATACACATTCTTTTATTGATATTTTGTTTATTTATTTTGACGAGAATTTAAATTATTTAATGTGTATTTTGTATATATATTTTTATACGTATTTACATCATTTCATGTGTATTTTGTATATATCTTTCTATAGAAATCTACGTTATATTATGTGTATTCGTATATCGATTTTTAAACAAATTTACACTTTTATGTGTATTTTGCATATTTTTTCAATACAAATTTACCTTATTGTATATGCATTTTGTATATTAATTTTAATACAAATTTAATTATTCTATGTGTATTTTTGTATATGTATTTTTATAAAAATATGCTTTATTTTATGGGTATTTTGCATCTTTATTTTCATACAAATTTACGTTATTTTATTGATATTCTGCTCATTCATTTTGATACGATTTGACATTATTCTATGTGTATTTTGTATATATTTTTCAAACAAATTTATGTTATTTTATGTGTATTTGTTTATATATTCTGACACAAATTTACAATATTTAATGGGTATTTTGTATATATATTTCAAAAGAAATTTACCTATTTTTATGTGTATTTTGAATATCTATTTTCATACAAACTCAAATTATTTTTATGTATTTTTGTATATATTTCAATACAAATTTTAGTTATGTTATGTGTATTTTGTAAATCTATTTTCAATCAAATATATATTATTTTATTGGTATTGTGTTGATTTATATTGATACGAATTTACATTATTTTATATGTACTTTTTATATATATTTTTATACGCATTTACATTATTTAATATTTATTTTGCATATATAATTTTATACAAATTCATGGTATTTTATGTGTATTTGTATATATATTTTCACATAAATTTACATTATTTTATGTGTATTTTGTACATATATTTCATTACAAATTTACCTTATTTTATGTTTATTTTGTATGTGTATTTTGTACATTTATATTTATACAAATACACATTCTTTTATTGGTATTTTGTTTATTTATTTTGTTTCGAATTTATATTATTTTATGTGTATTTTGTTTACATTTTTTTATACGTATTTACCTAATTTTATGTGTATTTTGTATATATATTTTTATAGAGATCTACGTTATTTATGTGTATTCGTATATATATTTTGAAACAAATTTACTTTGTTTTATATGTATTTTTGCATATCTCTTTCAATAGAAGTTTACCTTATTGTATGTGCATTTTGTACATTTATTTCAATACAAATTTAAATATTTTATGTGTATTTTGGTATATATATTTTTATAAGAAATGCGCTATTTGATGGGAATTTTGCATCTTTATTTTCATACAAATTTACATTATTTTATTAATATTCGGTGTATTTATTTTGATACGATCTTACATTATTCTATTTGTTTTTTGTATATATTTTTTTTATACATATTTACATTATTTAATGTATATCTTGCATATATATATCATACAAATTTATTATCTATTATTTATTTTCATACAAATACACATTCTTTTCATGATATTTTGTTTATTTATTTTGACACGAATTTAGATTACTTAATTTGTATTTTATATATATATTTTTATACGTATTTACATAATTTCATGTGTATTTTGTATATATATTTCTATAGAAATCTACGTTATTTTATGTGTATTCGTATATATATTTTGAAACAAATTTACAATGTTTTATTTGTATTTTGCGTTTTTTTTCAATACAAATTTACCTTATTGTATGTGTGCATTTTGTATATTAATTTTAATACAAATTTAATTATTCTATGTGTATTTTTGTATAAATATTTTGAAAAAAAATATGCTTTATCTTATGGGTATTTTGCATCTTTGTTTTCATACAAATTTAAATTATTTTATTGATATTCTGTGTACTTATTTTGATACGATTTTACATTATTCTATGTATAACAAAAATAAATACAGAATACACAAAAATAGATATGCAAAATACATATAAACAATGTAAATTTGTTTCAAAATATATATACGAATACACATGACATGGTGTATTTATTTTGATACGATCTTACATTATTCTATTTGTTTTTTGTATATATTTTTTTTATACATATTTACATTATTTAATGTATATCTTGCATATATATTTCATACAAATTTATTATCTATTATTTATTTTCATACAAATACACATTCTTTTCATGATATTTTGTTTATTTATTTTGACACGAATTTACATTACTTAATTTGTATTTTATATATATATTTTTATACGTATTTACATAATTTCATGTGTATTTTGTATATATATTTCTATAGAAATCTACGTTATTTTATGTGTATTCGTATATATATTTTGAAACATATTTACAATGTTTTATTTGTATTTTGCGTTTTATTTCAATACAAATTTACCTTATTGTATGTGTGCATTTTGTATATTAATTTTAATACAAATTTAATTATTCTATGTGTATTTTTGTATATGTATTTTTAAAAAAAAATATGCTTTATCTTATGGGTATTTTGCACCTTTGTTTTCATACAAATTTTAATTATTTTATTGATATTCTGTGTACTTATTTTGATACGATTTTACATTATTCTATGTATAACAAAAATAAATACAGAATACACAAAAATAGATATGCAAAACACATATAAACAATGTAAATTTGTTTCAAAATATATATACCAATACACATGACATGGGTATTTTGAATCTTAATTTTCATACAAATTTACATTATTTTATTAATATTTTCTGTATTCATTTTGATAAGATTTTACATTATTTTATTTGTGTTTTGTATATATTTTTTTATACATATTTACATTATTTAAAGTGTTTTTTGTATATATATTTGATACAAATTTACGTTATTTTAAGTCTATATGTTTATATATTTTCATTCAAATTTACATTATTTTATGTGTATTTTGTATATGTATTTCAATACAAATTTACCTATTTTTTATATGTTTTTTGTATATTTATTTTCATACAAGTTTAAATTATTTTTGTTTATTTTTGTATATAGTTTTATACAAATTTAGGTTATTTTATGTGTATTTTGTATATCTATTTTCATACAAATACACATTCATTTCATGATATTTTTTTTATTTATTTGACACGAATTAACATTATTTAATGTGTATTTTGTATATATATTTTTATACGTATTTACATTATTTCAAGTGTATTTTGTATATATATTTCTATAGAAATCTACGTTATTTTATGTGTATTCGTATATATATTTTGAAACAAATTTACATTGTTTTATGTGTATTTTGCTTTTTTTTTCAATACAAATTTACATTATTGTATATGCATTTTGTATATTAATTTTAATACAAATTTGATTAATCTATGTTTATTTTTGTGTATGTATTTTTATAAAAATATGCTTTATTTTATGGGTATTTTGCATCTTTATTTTCATACAAATTTACATTATTTTATTGATATTCTGTGAATTTATTTGGTATGATTTTACATTATTCTATGTGTATTTTGTATATATATTTTATATAAAATGTATTTGTTTTCATTTCATACAAATCTACATTATTTTATGTTTTTTGTACATGTATTTAAATACAAATTTAACTAGTTATATGTGTATTTTGTATATCTATTTTGTATGTATATTTTCATAGAAATTTTCTCTATTTTATGAGTATTCGTATATATATTTTGATACAAATTTACATTATTGATGTGTATTTTGCATATCTATTTCAATACAAACTTTCTTAATTGTACGTGCATTTTGTATATTTATTTTAATACAAATTTAATTATTTTATATGTATTTTTGTATATATATTTTTATGCAAATATGCGTTATTATATGGATATTTTGCAGCTTTATTTTCATACAAATTTACATTATTTTATTGATATTCTCTTTATTTATTTTGATACGATTTAACATTATTCTATGTGTATTTTGTATATATTTTTTTTACATATTTACATTATTTAAGGTTTATTTTGTATATATATTTTATCCAAATTTACATTATTTTATGTGTATTTGTTTATATATTTTTATACAAATTTACATTATTTTATGTGTATTTTGTATATACATTTTCATAAAAAAATTACGTTATTTTATTGTGTGTATTCGTATATATTTTGATACAAATTTTATACAAATTCATATTATTTAATGTGTATTTGTATATATATTTTCATACAAATTTATATTATTTTATGTGTATTTTTTCATATATTTCATTACAAATTTACCTTATTTTATGTTTATTTTGTATATTTACTTCATTCAATTTTAAATTATTTTATGTGTATATTTGTATTTGTATTTAGGTTATTTTATGTGTGTTTTGTATATATATTTTCATCCAAAATTACATTATTATATTGGTATTTTCTTAATTTAATTCGATACGAATTTAGATTATTTCACAGGTATTTTGTATACATATTTTTATACTCATTTACATTATCTAATGTGTGTTTTGTATATATATTTTTATGCAAATTTATTTTATGTTCTTTTTTGTACATATATTTTTATAGAAATTTGCGTTATTTTATGTATATAGTTTTATATAAATTAACGTTATTTTATGTGCATTTTGTATATTTATATTTATACAAATACACATTCTTTTATTGCTATATTGTTTATTTATATTTATACGAATTTACATTATTTTGTGTATTTTGTATACATTTTTTATACGTATTTACTTAATTTTATGTGTATTTTGTATATGTATTTATATAGAAATCTACGTTATTTTATGTGTATTCGCATATATATTTTGAAACAAATTTACATTATTTTATATGTATTTTGCATATCTATTTCAATACAAATTTACCTTATTGTATGTGCATTTTGTATATTTATTTTGATACAAATTCAAATATTTTATGTGTATTTTGGTATCAATAATTTTATAAAAAATGCGTTATTTTATAGGTATTTTGCATCTTAATTTTCATACAAATTTACATTATTTTATTAATATTCTGTGTATATATTTTGATACGATTTTACATTATTCTATTTGTGTTTTGTATATATTTTTTTATACATATTTACATTATTTAATGTGTATTTTGTATATATATTTCATACAAATTTACGTTATTATATGTGTATTTGTTTATATATTTTCTTTCAAATTTACATTATTTTATGTGCATTTTGTATATGTATTTCAATAGAAATTAACCTAATTTTATGTGTATTTTGTATATTTCTTTTCATACAAATTTAAATTATTTTTGTGTATTTTTGTATATAGTTTTATACAAATTTAGGTTATTTTATGTACGCATTTACATTATTTAATGTGTGTTTTGTATATATATTTTTATCCAAAGTTAATTTATTTTACGTTCATTTTTGGACATATTTTTATAGAAATTAGCGTTATTTTATATGTATTTGTATATGTTTTCTCATACAAATTTACATTATTTTATTGCTATTTTGTTTATTTAGTTTGATACGAATTACATGATTATATGTGTATTTTGTACATATTTTTATACGTATTTACATTACTTAATGTGTATTTTGTTTATATATTTTTAAACAAATTTACGTTATTATATGTATTTTTATAAATATTTTGATACAAATTTATATTATTTTATGTATTTTGTATATACATTTCAATTCAAATTTAGCTTATTTTATCTGTATTTTGTATATCTATTTTCATACGAATTTAATTACTTCTCTGAATTTTTGTATATAGTTTTATACAAATTTACGTTATTTTATGTGTATTTTGTATATTTATATTTATACAAATACACATTCTTTTATTGGTATTTTGTTTATTTATTTTGATACGAATTTACATTATTTTATGTGTATTTTGTATACATTTTTTTATACGTATTTACTTCATTTTACGTGTATTTTGTATATATTTTTATACAAATCTACGTTATTTTATGTGTATTCGTATATATATTTTGAAACAAATTTACATTGTTTTATATGTATTTTGCATATCTATTTCAATACAGATTTACCTTATTGTATGTGTATTTTGTATATTTATTTTAATACAAATTAATTTTTTTATGTGTATTTTTGTATATATATTTTATGGGTATTTTGCTTCTTTATTTTCATACAAATTTACATTATTTTATTAATATTCTGTGTATTTATTTTGATACGATTTTACATTATTCTATTTGTGTTTTGTATATATTTTCTATACAAATTTACGTTATTTTAAGTGTATTTGTTTAAGTATTTTCATTCAAATTTACAGTATTTTATGTGTATTTTGTATATGTATTTCAATACAAATTTACCTAATTTTATGTGTATTTTGTATATTTATTTTCATACAAATTTAAATTATTTTTGTGTATTTTTGTATATAGTTTTATACAAATTTATGTTATCTTATGTGTGTTTTGTATATTTATTTTCATACAAATACACATTCTTTTATTGACATTTTGTTTATTTATTTTGACGCGAATTTACATTATTTAATGTGTATTTTGTATATATATTTTTATACGTATTTACATTATTTCATGTGTATTTTGTTAATTTATAAAAAATGCGTTATTTTATGGGTATTTTCCATCTTTATTTTTATACAAATTTACATTATTTTATTTACATTCTGTGTATTTATTTTAATACGATTTTACATTATTCTATTTGTGTTTTGTATATATATTTTTTATACATATTTACATTATTTAATGAGTATTTTTTATATATATTTTATACAAATTTATGTTAATTTAAGTGTATTTGTTTATATATTTTCATTCAAATTTACATTATTTTATGTGTATTTTGTATATGTATTTCTTTACAAATTTACCTAATTTTATGTGTATTTTGTATATTTATTTTCATACAAATTTAACTTATGTTTGTGTATTTTTATATATAGTTTTATACAAATTTACGTTATTTTATGTGTATTTTGTATATGTATTTTCATACAAATACACATTCTTTTATTGATATTTTAATTATTTATTTTGACACGAATTTACATTATTTAATGTGTATTTTGTATATATATTTTTATACGTATTTACAACATTTCATGTGTATTTTGTATATATATTTCTATAGAAATCTACGTTATTTTATGTGTATTCGTATATATATTTTGAAACAAATCTACATTATTTTATGTGTATTTTGTATATATATTTCATTATAAATTTGCCTTATTTTAAGTTTATTTTTATATCTATTTTCATTCAAATTCAAATCATTTTATGTGTATATATTTATTTGTATTTACGTTATTTTATGTGTATGTTCTATATATATTTTCATTCAAAATTACATTATTTTATCGGTATTTTGTTCATTTATTTCGATACGAATTTAGATTATTTCATGTGTATTTTCTATACATATACATATAGAGTAAATTTCTATGAAAATATATATTTAAAATACATATAAAATTATGTAAATAAGTATAAAAATATATATATCAAATACTTCATTTTATGTGTATTTTGTATATATTATTATAGAAATCAACGTTATTTTATGTGTATTCGTATATATATTTTGAAACAAATTTACATTGTTTTATATGTATTTTGCATATCTATTTCAATACAAATTTACCTTACAGTATGTGCATTTTTTATATTTATTTTAATACAAATTTTAATATTTTATGTGTATTTTGGTATATATATATTTAAAAAAAATGCGTTATTTTATGGTTATTTTGCATCTTTATTTTCATACAAATTTACATTATTTTATTAATATTCTGTGTATTTATTTTGATACGATTTTACATTATTCTATTTGTGTTTTGAATATATTTTTTTATACATATTTACATTATTTAATTAGTATTTTGTATATATATTTGATACAAATTTACGTTATTTTAAGTGTATATGTTTATATATTTTCATTCAAACTTCCATTATTTTATTTGTATTTTGTATATGTATTTCAATACAAATTTACCTAATTTTATGTGTATTTTGTATATTTACTTTCATACAAATTTTAATTATTTTTGTGTATTTTTGTATATAGTTTTATACAAACTTAGGTTATTTTATGAGTATTTTGTATATCTATTTTCATACAAATACACATTCTTTTATTGATATTTTGTTTATTTATTTTGACGAGAATTTAAATTATTTAATGTGTATTTTGTATATATATTTTTATACGTATTTACATCATTTCATATGTATTTTGTATATATATTTCTATAGAAATCTACGTTATATTATGTGTATTCCTATATACATAGATTTTTAAACAAATTTACACTTTTATGTGTATTTTGCATATTTTTTCAATACAAATTTACCTTATTGTATATGCATTTTTTATATTAATTTTAATACAAATTTAATTATTCTATGTGTATTTTTGTATATGTATTTTTATAAAAATATGCTTTATTTTATGGGTATTTTGCATCTTTATTTTCATACAAATTTACGTTATTTTATTGATATTCTGCTCATTCATTTTGATACGATCTGACATTATTCTATGTGTATTTTGTAAATATTTTTCATACAAATTTACGTTATTTTATGTGTATTTGTTTATATATTTTGACACAAATTTACAATATTTTATGGGTATTTTGTATATATATTTCAAAAGAAATTTACCTAGTTTTATGTGTATTTTGAATATCTATTTTCACACAAACTCAAATTATTTTTATGTATTTTTGTATATATTTCAATACAAATTTTAGTTATGTTATGTGTATTTTGTAAATCTATTTTCATTCAAATATATATTATTTTATTGGTATTTTGTTGATTTATATTGATACGAATTTACATTATTTTATATGTACTTTTTATATATATTTTTATACGCATTTACATTATTTAATATTTATTTTGAATATATAATTTTATACAAATTCATGGTATTTTATGTGTATTTGTATATATATTTTCATATAAATTTACATTATTTTATGTGTATTTTGTACATATATTTCATTACAAATTTACCTTATTTTATGTTTATTTTGTATGTGTATTTTGTATATTTATATTTATCCAAATACAGATTCTTTTATTGGTATTTTGTTTATTTATTTTAAATCGAATTACATGATTATATGTGTATTTTGTACACATTTTTTATACGTATTTACATTATTTAATGTGTATTTTGTTTATATATTTTCATACAAATTTACGTTATTATATGTGTATTTGTATAAATATTTTGATACCAATTTACTTTATTTCATGTATTTTGTATATATATTTCAATTCAAATTTAGCTTATTTTCTGTTTGTTTTGTATATATTTTCATACAAATTTAATTACTTCTGTGTATTTTTGTATATAGTTTTATATAAATTTACGTTATTTTATGTGTATTTTGTATATTTATATTTATACAAATACACATTCTTTTATTGGTATTTTGTTTATTTATTTTGATACGAGTTTACATTATTTTGTGTATTTTGTATACATTTTTTATACGTATTTACTTCATTTTATGTGTATTTTGTATATATATTTTTATAGAAATCTACGTTATTTTAGGTGTATTCGTATACATATTTTGAAACAAATTTACATTGCTTTATATGTATTTTGCATATCTATTTCAATACAAATTTACCTTATTGTACATATAAAACAATGTAAATTTGTTTCAAAATATATGTACGAATACACATAAAATAACGTAGATTTCTATAAAAACATATATACAAAATACACATAAAATTAAGTAAATACGTATAAAAAAATGTAAACAAAATACACATAAAATAATGTAAATTCGAAACAAAATAAATAAACAAAATACCAATAAAAGAATGTGTATTTGTATAAATATAAATGTACAAAATACATAATAAAAAAATAAACATAAAAAATACAACTAAAATAATGTAATATTATATAAAATATAAATACACATAAATAAATATGAATTTGTATGAAAATATACTCAAAATAAATATTAAATAATGTAAATGCGTATAAAAATATATATACAAAGTACATAAAATAATGTAAATTGTATCAATATAAATATACAAAAATACCAATAAATAATATATATTTGTATAAAATAAATAGAAAAATACACATAGAATAATTAAATTTGTATTAAAATTAATATACAAAATGCATATACAATAAATTTAAATTTGATTATATTAAATGAAATAAATATACAAAATAAACATAAAATAAGGTAAATTTGTAAAAAAATATATGTATGAATACACATAAAATAATATAAATTTGTATGAAAATATATATACAAATACACATAAAATAACATGAATTTGTATAAAATTTGTTTCAAAATATATACGAATACACACAATAAAATAACGTAAATTTTTATGAAAATGTATATATAAAATACACATAAAATAATTTAAATACGTAGAAAAATATATATACAAAATACATATAATAATGTAAATTGTAAAATTAAATACACAAAATTCCAATAAAAGAATGTATATTTGTAGGAAAATATATATACAAAAACAAATAAAATAACTAAAATTTGTAAAATATATAGAAAATACACAGAATATTAAATTTGTTTGAAAATAGATATGCAAAATACACATAAAGTTAGGCAAATTTGTATTGAAATACATATACAAAACTCACATAAAATAATGTAAATTTGTATGAAAATATATAAACAAATGCATATAAAATAACGTAAATTTGGATAAAATATATATACAAAATATACATTAAATATTTTAAATATGTATAAAAATATATTATATTATATATATTTTTATTGATATTTGCGTTCTTTATGTATATTTTGTATGTTTTCTCATAGAAATTTACATTATTTTATTGGTATTTTGTCTATTTATTTTGATACGAATTACATGATTATTTGTGTTTTTTGTACATTTTTTTTATACGTATTTACATTATTTAATGTGTATTTTGTTTATATATTTTTATACAAATTTACGTTATTATATGTGTATTTGTATAAGTATTTTGATACAAATTTACATTATTTTATGTATTTTGTATATATATTTCAATTCAAATTTAGCTTATTTTATGAGTATTTTGTATATCTATTTATTTTAATACAAAATCAAATATTTTATGTTTTTTATATATATATATTTTATAAAAATGCATTATTTTATGGGTATTTTGCATCTTAATTTTCATATAAATTTACATTATTTTATTAATATTTTCTGTATTTATTTTGATACGATTTTACATTATTTTATTTGTGTTTTGTATATTTTTTTATACATATTTACATTATTTAAAGTCTTTTTTGTATATATATTTGATACAAATTTACGTTATTTTAAGTCTATATGTTTATATATTTTCATTCAAATTTACATTATTTTATGTGTATTTTGTATATGTATTTCAATACAAATTTACCTAATTTTATATGTTTTTGTATATTTATTTTCATACAAGTTTAAATTATTTTGTGTATTTTTGTATATAGTTTTATACAAATTTAGGTTATTTTATGTGTATTTTGTATATCTATTTTCATACAAATACACATTCTTTTCATGATATTTTGTTTATTTATTTTGACACGAATTAACATTATTTAATGTGTATTTTGTATATATATATTTTTATACGTATTTACATTATTTCAAGTGTATTTTGTATATATATTTCTATAGAAATCTGCGTTATTTTATGTGTATTCGTATATATATTTTGAAACAAATTTACATTGTTTTATGTGTATTTTGCATATTTTTTTAATACAAATTTACCTTATTGTATGTGCATTTTGTATATTAATTTTAATACAAATTTGATTAATCTATGTGTATTTTTGTATATGTATTTTTATAAAAGTATGCTTTATTTTAGTTTATTTTATGTATATTTTGTATATCTATTTTCATTCGTATCAAAATAAATAAACAAAATAGCAATCAAATAATGTAAATTTGTATGAGAAAACATATACAAATACACATAAATTAACGCAAATTTCTAAAAAAATATATGTACAAAATTGCACATAAAATAAAGTAAATTTGCATAAAAATATATATACAAAACACACATTAAATAAAGTAAATGCGTACATAAAATAACCTAAATTTGTATAAAACAATATACAAAAATACACAAAAATATTTAAAATTTGTATGAAAAGAAATATACAAAATACACATAAAATTAGGTAAAATTGTATTGAAATACATATACAAAATACACATAAAATAATGTAAATTTCAATGAAAATATATAAACAAATACACTTAAAATAACATAAATATGTATAAAATATATATGCAAGATACACATTAAATAATGAAAATGTGAATAAAAAAATATTTACAAAAAAGAAATAGAATAATGTAAAATCCTATCAATATAAATACACAGAATATCAATAAAATAATGTAAATTTGTATGAAAAGAAAGATGCAAAATTCCCATAAAAGAGCGCATTTTTTATAAAAATATATATACCAAAATACACATAAAATATTTAAATTTGTATTGAAATAAATATACAAAATGCATATACAGTAAGGTAAATATGTATTGAAAGAGATATTCAAAAATAGATATAAAACAAAGTAAATTTGTTTCAAAATATATATACGAATACACATAAAATAACGTAGATTTCTAGAGAAATATATATACAAAATACACATGAAATTATGTAAATACGTATAAAAATATATATACAAAATACATATCTAGGTAAATTCGTGTCAAAATAAATAAACAAAATATCATGAAAAGAATGTGTATTTGTATGAAAATAAGTAATAGATAATAAATTTGTATGAAATACATATGCAAGATACACATTAAATAATGTAAATATGTATAAAAAATATATATACAAAAAACAAATAGAATAATGTGAAATCGTATCAAAATAAATACACCGAATATTAATAAAATAATGTAAATTTGTATGAAAATAAAGATGCAAAATTCCCATCAAATAGCGCATTTCTTATAAAAATATATATACCAAAATACACATAAAATATTTAAATTTGTATTGAAGTAAATATACAAAATGCACATACAATAAGGTAAACTTGTCTTGAAAGAGATATGCAAAAATACATATAAAACAATGTAAATTTGTTTCAAAATATATATACAAATACACATAAAATAACGTAGATTTCTATAAAAATATATATACAAAATACACATAAATTAAGTAAATACGTATAAAAATAGATATACAAAATACACATAGAATAATGTAAAATTGTTTCAAAAAAAATAAACAGAATATAAATAAAATAATGTAAATTTGAATGAAAATAAAAATGCAAAATACCCATAAAATAAAGGATATTTTTATAAAAATACATTAAAAAAAAATACACATTGCCTAATTAAATTTGTATTAAAATTAATATACAAAATGCATATACAATAAGGTAAATTTGTATTGAAAAAATATGCAAAATACACATAAAACAGTGTAAATTTATTTCAAAATCTATATACGAATACTCATAAATCAACGTAGATTTCTATAGAAATATATATACAAAATACACATCAAATGATGTAAACACGTATAAAAATATATATATATATATATATATATATATATATATATATATATATTTATATATATA
Source organism: Eriocheir sinensis (assembly GCF_024679095.1). Classification (NCBI taxonomy): domain Eukaryota; kingdom Metazoa; phylum Arthropoda; class Malacostraca; order Decapoda; family Varunidae; genus Eriocheir; species Eriocheir sinensis. The sequence goes on from NW_026111521.1 coordinate 102,358, forward strand.
TATATATATATATATATATATATATATATATATATATATATATATATATATATATATATATATATATATATATATATAAAAATACACATTAAATAATGTAAATTCGCGTCAAAATAAATAAACAAAATATCAATAAAAGACGGTGTATTTGTATGAAAATAGATATACAATATACACATGAAATCACCTAAATTTGTATAAAACTATATACAAAAATACACAATAATAATTTTAATTTGTAAGAAAATAAATATACAAAATACACATAAAATTAGGTAAATTTGTATTGAAATACATTTACAAAATACACATAAAATAATGTAAATTTGAATGAAAATATATAAAGAAATACAATTAAAATAACGTAAATTTGTATAAAATATATATAAAAAATACACTTTAAATAATGTAAATATATATAAAAAAATATATACAAAACACAAATAGAATAATATAAAATCGTATCAGAATAAATACACAGAATATTAATAAAATAATGTAAATTTGTATGAAAATAAAGATGCAAAATACCCATAAAATAACGCATTTTTTATAAAAATATTCATACCAAGACACACATAAAATATTTTAATTTGTATTAAAATAAATATACAAAATGCACATACAATAAGGTAAATTTGTATTGAAATAGATATGCAAAATACATATAAAACCATGTAAATTTTTTTCAAAATATATATACGAATACACATAAAACAACGTAGATTTCTATGAAAATAAATATACAAAATACACATAAAATGAAGTAAATACGTATAAAAAAAGGTATACAAAATACACATAAAATAATGTAAACTCGTATCAAAATAAATAAACAAAATACTAATAAAAGAATGTGTATTGTATAAATATAAATATACAAAATTCAAATAAAATAACGTAAATTTATATAAAACTATATGCAAAAATACACAAAAGTAATTAAATTTGTGTGAAAATAGATATACAAAATACGTGTGTATTTTGTATATTTATTTTCATACAAATTGAAATTATTTTTGTCTATTTTTTTATATATTTTCAAACAAATTTTCGTTATTTTATGTGTATTTTGTATATTTATTTTTTCAACAAATATACTTTCTTTTATCTGAATTTTGTTTATTGAATTTGAAACGAATTTACCTTATTTTGTATATCTATTTTCATACAAATTAAAATACTTTTGTGTATTTTTGTAATACACAGAAATATACTTAAAATAACGTAAATTTGTATAAAATATATATGCAAGATACACATTAAATAATGTAAATGTGTATAAAAAATATATACACAAAAAACAAATAGAATAATGTAAAATCGTATCAAAATAAATACACAGAATATCAAAAAAATAATGTAAATTTTTATGAAAATATAGATACAAAATTCCCAAAAATTATCGCATTTTTTATAAAAATATATTTACCAAAATACACATAAAATATTTAAATTTGTATTGAAATAAATATACAAAATGCATATACAGTAAGATAAATTTGTATTGAAAGAGATATTCAAAAATACATATAAAACAATGTAAATTTGTTTCAAAATATATATACGAATACACATAAAATAAAGTAGATTATAGAAATATATATACAAAATACATATGAAATTATGTAAATACGTATAAAAATATATATACAAAATACATATCAAATAATGTAAATTCGTGTCAAAATATATAAACAAAATATCATGAAAAGAATGTGTATTTGTATGAAAATAGATAAAAGATAATAAATTTGTATAAAATATATATGCAAGATACACATTAAATAATGTAAATATGTATAAAAAAGTATATACAAAAAACAAATAGAATAACGTAACATCGTATCAAAATAAATACACCGAATATTAATAAAATAATGTAAATTTGTATGAAAATAAAGATGCAAAATTCCCATAAAATAGCGCATTTCTTATAAAAATATATATACAAAATACACATAAAATATTTAAATTTGCATTGAAATAAATATACAAAATGCACATACAATAAGGTAAATTTGTATTGAAAGAGATATGCAGAAATGCATATAAAACAATGTAAATTTGTTTCAAAATATATATACGAATACAAATAAAAAAACGTAGATTTCTATAAAAATATATATACAAAAAACACATAAAATTAAGTAAATACGTATAAAAAAATGTATACAAAATACACATAAAATAATGTAATTTCGAATTAAAATAAATGTAAATTTGAGTGAAAATATAAAAACAAATACACTTAAAATAACGTAAATTTGTATAAAATATATATGCAAGATACACATTAAATAATGTAAATGTGTATAAAAAAAATATATACAAAAAACAAATAGAATAATGTAAAATCGTATCAAAATAAATACACAGAATATCAATAAAATAATGAAAATTTGTATGAAAATAAAGATGCAAAATTCCCAAAAATATCCGCATTTTTTATAAAAATATATATACCAAAATACAAATAAAATATTAAAATTTGTATTGAAATAAATATACAAAATGCATATACAGTAAGGTAAATTTGTATTAAAAGAGATATTCAAAAATACATATAAAACAATGTAAATTTGTTTCAAAATATATATACGAATACACATAAAATAAAGTAGATTTCTATTGAAATATATATACAAAATACATATGAAATTATGTAAATACGTATAAAAATATATATACAAAATACATATCAAATAATGTAACTTTTTGTATATGTATTTTTATAAAAATATGCTTTATTTTATGGGTATTTTGCATCTTTATTTTCATACAAATTTACGTTATTTTATTGATATTCTGCTCATTCATTTTGATACGATTTGACATTATTCTATGTGTATTTTGAATATAATTTTCATACAAATTTACGTTATTTTCTGTGTATTTGTTTATATATTTTGACACAAATTTACAATATTTTATGGGTATTTTGTATATATATTTCAAAAGAAATTTACCTAGTTTTATGTGTATTTTGAATATCTATTTTCATACAAACTTAAATTATTTATATGTATTTTTGTATATATTTCAATACAAATTTTAGTTATGTTATGTGTATTTTGTAAATCTATTTTCATTCAAATATATATTATTTTATTGGTATTTTGTTGATTTATATTGATACGAATTTACATTATTTTATATGTACTTTTTATATAATTTTTATACGCATTTACATTATTTAATATTTATTTTGAATGTATAATTTTATACAAATTCATGGTATTTTATGTGTATCTGTATATATATTTTCATATAAATTTACATTATCTTATGTGTATTTTGTACATATATTTCATTACAAATTTACCTTATTTTATGTTTATTTTGTATGTGTATTTTGTACATTTATATTTATACACGTTTACTCATACAAATTTATATTATTTTATTGGTATTTTGTTTATTTATTTTGATACGAATTACATGATTATATGTGTTTTTTGTACACATTTTTTTATACGTATTTGCATTATTTAATGTGTATTTTGTTTATATATTTTCATACAAATTTACGTTATTATATGTGTATTTGTATAAATATTTTGATACAAATTTACTTTATTTCATGTATTTTGTCTATATATTTCAATTCAAATTTAGCTTATTTTGTGTGTATTTTGTATATATTTTCATACAAATTTAATTACTTCTGTGTATTTTTGTATATAGTTTTATATAAATTTACGTTATTTTAAGTGTATTTTGTATATTTATATTTATACAAATACACGTTCTTTTATTTGTATTTTGTTTATTTATTTTGATACGAATTTACATTATTCTATGTGTATTTTGCATACATTTTTTTATACGTATTTACTTAATTTTAGGTGTATTTTGTATATATATTTTTTATAGAAATCTACGTTATTTGAGTTGTATTCGTATACATATTTTGAAACAAATTTACATTGCTTTATAAGTATTTTGCATATCTATTTCAATACAAATTTACCTTATTGTACATATAAAACAATGTAAATTTGTTTCAAAATATATGTACGAGTACAAATCAAATAACGTAGATTTCTATAAAAATATATATACAAAATACACATAAAATTAGGTAAATACGTATAAAAAAATGTAAACAAAATACACATAAAATAATGTAAATTTGAAATAAAATAAATAAACAAAATACCAATAAAAAAACGTGTATTTGTATAAATATAAATGTACAAAATACATATACAAAATAAACATAAAATAAGGTAAATTTGTAATGAAATATATGAACAAAATACACATAAAATAATGTAAATTTATATGAAAATATATATACAAATACACATAAAATACCATGAATTTGTATAAAATTATATATTCAAAATAAATATTAAATAACGTAAATGCGTATAAAAATATATATACAAAGTACATATAAAATAATGTAAATTCGTATCAATATAAATGAACAAAATAGTAATAAAATAATATATATTTGAATGAAAATAGATTTACAAAATACACATAACCTAACTAAAATTTGTATTGAAATATATACAAAAATATATAAAAATAATTTGAGTTTGTATGAAAATAGATATTCAAAATACACATAAAACTAGGTAAATTTCTTTTGAAATATATATACAAAATACCCATAAAATATTGTAAATTTGTATCAAAATATATAAACAAATACACATAAAATAACGTAAATTTGTATGAAAAATATATACAAAATACACATAGAATAATGTCAAATTGTATCAAAATGAATGAGCAGAATATCAATAAAATAATGTAAATTTGTATGAAAATAAAGATGCAAAATACCCATAAAATAAAGCATATTTTTATAAAAATACATATTGAAAAATACACATAGAATAATTAAATTTGTATTAAAATTAATATACAAAATGCATATACAATAAATTTAAATTTGATTATATTAAATGAAATAAATATACAAAATAAACATAATATAAAGGTAAATTTGTAATAAAATATATATGTAATACACATAAAATAATAATTTTGTATGAAAATATATATACAAATGCACATAAAATAACATGAATTTGTATAAAATACATATACAAATAAAATAATACGTAGAAAATATATATACAAATACACATAAAATAATGTAAATTAAAATAAAAATTAAAAAATTCCAATAAAAGAATGTATATAGGAAAATATATATACAAAAAACAAATAAAATAACTAGAATTTGTATAAAATATATACAAAATACACAAAATAATTTAAATTTGTTTGAAAATAGATATGCAAAATATACATAAAGTTAGGCAAATTTGTATTGAAATACATACACAAAACTCACATAAAATAATGTAAATTTGTATGAAAATATATAAACAAATACATATAAAATAATGTAAATTTGGATAAAATATATATACAATATATACATTAAATATTTTAAATATGTTTAAAAATATATTATATTATATATATTTTTATTGATATTTGCGTTATTTATGTGTATTTTGTATATGTTTTTTCATAGAAATTTACATTATTTTATTGGTATTTTGTCTATTTATTTTGATACGAATTACTTGATTATTTGTGTATTTTGTACATTTTTTTTATACGTATTTACATTATATAATGTGTATTTTGTTTATATATTTTTATACAAATTGACGTTATTATATGTGTATTTGTTAAAGTATTTTGATACAAATTTACATTATTTTATGTATTTTGTATATATATTTCAATTCAAATTTAGCTTATTTTATGTGTATTTTGTATATATTTATTTTAATACAAAATCAAATATTTTATGTTTTTTTAAGTGTATATATTTTTATAAAAAATGCGTTATTTTATGGGTATTTTGCATCTTAATTTTCATACAAATTTACATTATTTTATTAATATTTTCTGTATTTATTTTGATACGATTTTACATTATTTTATTTGTGTTTTGTATATATTTTTTTATACATATTTACATTATTTAATGTTTTTTTGTATATATATTTGATACAAATTTACGTTATTTTATGTCTATATGTTTATATATTTTCATTCAAATTTACATTATTTTAGGTGTATTTTGTATATGTATTTCAATACAAATTTACCTATTTATATATGTTTTTTGTATATTTATTTTCATACAAGTTTAAATTATTTTTATGTATTTTTGTATATAGTTTTATACAAATTTAGGTTATTTTAAGTGTATTTTGTATATCTATTTTCATACAAATACACATTCTTTTCATGATATTTTGTTTATTTATTTTGACACGAATTAACATTATTTAATGTGTATTCTGTATATATATTTTTATACGTATTTACATTATTTCAAGTGTATTTTGTATATATATTTCTATACAAAACTGCGTTATTTTATGTGTATTCGTATATATATTTTGAAACAAATTTACATTGTTTTATGTGTATTTTGCATATTTTTTCAATACAAATTTACCTTATTGTATGTGCATTTTGTATATTAATTTTAATACAAATTTGATTAATCTATGTGAATTTTTGTATATGTATTTTTATAAAAATATGCTTTATTTTATGGGTATTTTGCATCTTTATTTTCATACAAATTTACATTATTTTATTGATATTCTGTGTATTTATTTTGATATGTATTTACATTATTCTATGTGTATTCTATTTGTGTTTTGTATATATTTTTTTATACATATTTACATTATTTAATGTGTATTTTGTATATATATTTCATACAAATTTACGTTATTATATGTGTATTTGTTTATATATTTTCTTTCAAATTTACATTATTTTATGTGTATTTTGTATATGTATTTCAATAGAAATTAACCTAATTTAATGTGTATTTTGTATATTTCTTTTCATACAAATTTAAATTATTTTTGTGTATTTTTGTATATAGTTTTATACAAATTTAGGTTATTTTATGTACGCATTTACATTATTTCATGTGTGTTTTGTATAAATATTTTTATCCAAAGTAATTTTATTTTACGTTCATTTTTGGACATATATTTTTATAGAAATTAGCGTTATTTTATATGTATTTGTATATGTTTTCTCATACAAATTTACATTATTTTATTGCTATTTTGTTTATTGAGTTTGATACGAATTAGTTGATTATATGTGTATTTTGTACATATTTTTTATACGTATTTACATTACTTAATGTGTATTTTGTTTATATATTTTTAAACAAATTTACGTTATTATATGTATTTTTATAAATATTTTGATACAAATTTACATTATTTTATGTATTTTGTATATACATTTCAATTCAAATTTAGCTTATTTTATCTGTATTTTGTATATCTATTTTCATACGAATTTAATTACTTCTGTGTATTTTTGTATTTAGTTTTATGCAAATTTACGTTATTTTATGTGTATTTTGTATATTTATATTTATACAAATACACATTCTTTTATTGGTATTTTGTTTATTTATTTTGATACGAATTTACATTATTTTATGTGTTTTTTGTATACATTTTTTTATACGTATTTACTTCATTTTATTTGTATTTTGAATATATATTTTTATACAAATCTACGTTATTTTATGTGTATTCGTATATATATTTTGAAACAAATTTACATTGTTTTATATGTATTTTGCATATCTATTTCAATACAGATTTACCTTATTGAATGTGTATTTTGTATATTTATTTTAATACAAATAAATTTTTTATATGTATTTTTGTATAGATATTAAAAAAAATGCGTTATTTTATGGGTATTTTGCTTCTTTATTTTCATACAAATTTACATTATTTTATTAATATTCTGTGTATTTATTTTGATACGATTTTACATTATTCTATTTGAGTTTTGTATATATTTTTTTTATACAAATTTACGTTATTTTAAGTGTATTTGTTTATGTATTTTCATTCAAATTTACAGTATTTTATGTGTATTTTGTATATGTATTTCAATAAAAATTTACCTAATTTTATGTGTATTTTGTATATTTATTTTCATACAAATTTAAATTATTTTTGTGTATTTTTGTATATAGTTTTATACAAATTTATGTTATCTTATGTGTATTTTGTATATTTATTTTCATACAAATACACATTCTTTTATTGACATTTTATTTATTTATTTTGACGTGAATTTACATTATTTAATGTGTATTTTGTATATATATTTTTATACATATTTACATCCTTTCATGTGTATTTTGTATATTTATAAAAAATGCGTTATTTTATGGGTATTTTGCATCTTTATTTTCATACAAATTTACCTTATTTTATTTACATTCTCTGTATTTATTTTAATACGATTTTACATTATTCTATTTGTGTTTTGTATATATTTTTTTTATACATATTTACATTATATAATGAGTATTTTTTATATATATTTTATACAAATTTATGTTAATTTAAGTTTATTTGTTTATATATTTTCATTCAAATTTACGATATTTTATGTGTATTTTGTATATGTATTTCTTTACAAATTTATATAATTTTATGTGTATTTTGTATATTTATTTTCATACAAATTTAACTTATGTTTGTGTATTTTTATATATAGTTTTATACAAATTTACGTTATTTTATGAGTATTTTGTATATGTATTTTCATACAAATACACATTCTTTTATTGATATTTTAATTATTTATTTTGACACGAATTTACATTATTTAATGTGTATTTTGTATATATATTTTTATACGTATTTACAACATTTCATGTGTATTTTGTATATATATTTCTATAGAAATCTACGTTATTTTATTTGTATTCGTATATATATTTTGAAACAAATCTACAATATTTTATGTGTATTTTGTATATATATTTCATTATAAATTTGCCTTATTTTAAGTTAATTTTTATATCTATTTTCATTCAAATTCAAATCATTTTATGTGTATATATTTATTTGTATTTACGTTATTTTATGTGTATTTTCTATATATATTTTCATTCAAAATTACATTATTTTATCGGTATTGTGTTCATTTATTTCGATACGAATTTAGATTATTTCATGTGTATTTTCTATACATATACATATAGAGTAAATTTCTATGAAAATATATATTCAAAATACATATAAAATTATGTAAATATATAAAATACATATACAAAATACACATAGAATAATGTAAAATCATATTAAAATAAATACACAGAATATCAATAAAATAATGTAAATTTGTATGAAAATAAAGATGCAAAATACCCATAAAATAAAGCATATTTTTATAAAAATACATATACAAAAATACACATAGATTAATCAAATTTGTATTAAAATTAATATACAAAATACACATAAAACAATGTAAATTTGTTTCAAAATTTATATACGAATACACATAAAATAACGCAGATTTCTATAGAAATATATATACAAAATACACTTGAAATAATGTAAATACGTATAAAAATATATATACAAAATACACATTAAATAATGTTAATTCGTGTCAGAATAAATAGACAAAATATCATGAAAAGAATGCGTATTTTTATGAAAATAGATATACAAAATACACATAAAATAACCTAAATTTGTATAAAACTATAAACAAAAATACACAAAAATAATTTAAACTCGTATGAAAATAAATATACAAAAAACATATAAAATTATGTAAATTTGTATTGAAATACATATACAAAATACTCATAAAATAATGTAAATTTGAATGAAAATATATAAACATATAGACTTAAAATAACGTAAATTTGTATCAAATATATATACAAAAAACACATTAAATAATGTAAATATGTATAAAAAAATATATACTAAACACAAATAAAATAATGTAAAATCGTATCAAAATAAATACAGAAAATATTAATAAAATAATGTAAATTTGTATGAAAATTAAGATGCAAAATACCCATAAAATAACGCATTTTTTATAAAAATATATATACGAAAAAACATAAAATATTTGATTTTGTATTAAAATAAATAGATATACAAAATACACATAAAATAAGCTAAATTAAATGAAAAATATATACAAAATACACATAGAATAATGTAAAATCGTATCAAAATAAATACACAGAATATCAATAAAATAATGTAATTTAGTATGAAAATAAAGATGCAAAATACCCATAAAATAAAGCATATTTTTTTAAAAATACATATACAAAAATACACATAGATTAATTAAATTTGTATTAAAATTAATATACAAAATGCACGTACAATAAGGTAAATTTGTTTTGAAAAAAAATAAAAATGCACATTAAACGTAAATTTGTTTAAAAATCTATATACGAATACACATATAATAACGTAGATTTCTATAGAAATATATATACAAAATACACATGAAATGATGTAAATACGTATAAAAAAAAATATATATATATATATATATATATATATATATATATATATATATATATATATATATATATATATATATATATATATATATATATATATATATATATATATATATATATATATATATATATATATATATATATACATTGAATAATTTAAATTCTCGTCAAAATAAATAAACAAAATATCAATAAAAGAATGTGTATTTGTATGAAAATAGATATACAAAATACTCATAAAATAACCTAAGTTTGTATAAAACTATATACAAAAATACACATTAATAATTTAAATTTGTATGAAAATAAATATACAAAATACACAAAATTAGGTAGATTTGTATTGAAATACATATACAAAATTCACATAAAATAATGAAAATTTGAATGAAAATATATAAACATATACACTTAAAATAACGTAAATTTGTATCAAATATATATACAAAATACTAATTAAATAATGTAAATATGTATAAAAAAAATATATACAAAACACAAATAGAATAATGTAAAATCGTATCAAAATAAATACACAGAATATTAACTAAATAATGTAAATTTGAATGAAAATAAAGATGCAAAATAGCCATAAAATAACGCATTTTTTATAAAAAAAAAATATATATATATATATATATATATATATATATATATATATATAGATATATATATATATATTTATATATATATATATATATATATATATATATATATATATATATATATATATATATATATATATATATATATATATATACCAAAATACACATAAAATATTAAAATTTGTATTAAAATAAATATAAAAAATGCACATACTGTAAGGTAAATTTGTATTGAAATAGATATGCAAAATACATATAAAACAATGTAAATTTGTTTCAAAATATATATACGAATACACATAAAATAACGTTGAATTCTATAAAAATATATACAAAATACACATAAAATGAAGTAAATACGTATTAAAAAATGACTACAAAATACACATAAAAATCGTATCAAAATAAATAAACAAAATACCAGTAAAAGAATGTGTATTTGTATAAATATAAATATACAAAATACACATAAAATATCGTAAATTTGTTTAAAACTATATACAAAAATACACAGAACAAATACACATTCTTTTATTGGTATTTTGTTTATTTATTTTGTTTCGAATTTATATTATTTTATGTGTATTTTGTTTACATTTTTTTATACGTATTAACCTAGTTTTATGTGTATTTTGTATATATATTTTTATTGAAATCTACGTTATTTTATATGTATTCGTATATATATTTTGAAACAAATTAAAAATTTTATATGTATTTTGCATATCTCTTTCAACGAAGTTTACCTTATTGTATGTGCATCTTGTATATTTATTTCAAGACAAATTTCAATATTTTATGTGTATTTTGGTATATATATTTTTATAAGAAATGCGCTATTTGATGGGAATTTTGTATCTTTATTTTCATACAAATTTACATTATTTTATTAATATTCGGTGTATTTATTTTGATACGATTATACATTATTCTATTTGTTTTTTGTATATATATATATTTTTTTATACATATTTACATTATTTAATGTGTATCTTGCATATATATTACATACAAATTTATTATCTATTATTTATTTTCATACAAATACACATTCTTTTCATGATATTTTGTTTATTTATTTTGTCACGAATTTACATTACTTAATATGTATTTTATATATATATTTTTATACGTATTTACATAATTTCATGTGTATTTTGTATATATATTTCTATAGAAATCTACGTTATTTTATGTGTATTCGTATATATATTTTGAAACAAATTTACAATGTTTTATTTGTATTTTGCGTTTTTTTTTCAATACAAATTTACCTTATTGTATATGCATTTTGTATATTAATTTTAATACAAATTTAATTATTCTATGTGTATTTTTGTATATGTATTTTTTAAAAAAATATGCTTTATCTTATGGGTATTTTGCATCTTTGTTTTCATACAAATTTAAATTATTTTATTGATATTCTGTGTACTTATTTTGATACGATTTTACATTATTCTATGTATAACAAAAATAAATACAGAATACACAAAAATAGATATGCAAAATACATATAAACAATGTAAATTTGTTTCAAAATATATATACGAATACACATGACAAGGGTATTTTGAATCTTAATTTTCATACAAATTTACATTATTTTATTAATATTTTCTGTATTCATTTTGATAAGATTTAACATTATTTTATTTGTGTTTTGTACATATTTTTTTGTACATATTTACATTATTTAAAGTGTTTTTTGTATACATATTTGATACAAATTTATGTTATTTTAAGTCTATATGTTTATATATTTTCATTCAAATTTACATTATTTTATGTGTATTTTGAATATGTATTTCAATACAAATTTACCTATTTTTATATGTTTTTTGTATATTTATTTTCATACAAGTTTAAATTATTTGTGTTTATTTTTGTATACAGTTTTATACAAATTTAGGTTATTTTATGTGTATTTTGTATATCTATTTTCATACAAATACACATTCTTTTCATGATATTTTTTTTATTTATTTGACATGAATTAACATTATTTAATGTGTATTTTGTATATATATTTTTATACGTATTTACATTATTTCAAGTGTATTTTGTATATATATTTCTATAGAAATATACGTTATTTTATGTGTATTCGTATATATATTTTGAAACAAATTTACATTGTTTTATGTGTATTTTGCATATTTTTTCAATACAAATTTGCATTATTGTATGTGCATTTTGTATATTAATTTTAATACAAATTTGATTAATCTATGTGTATTTTTGTGTATGTATTTTTATAAAAATATGCTTTATTTTATGGGTATTTTGCATCTTTATTTTCATACAAATTTACATTATTTTATTGATATTCTGTGTATTTATTTGGTATGATTTTACATTATTCTATGTGTATTTTGTATATATATTTTATATAAAATGTATTTGTTTTCATTTCATACAAATCTACATTATTTTATGTGTTTTTTGTACATGTATTTAAATATAAATTTAACTAGTTATATGTGTATTTTGTATATTTATTTTGTATGTATATTTTCATAGAAATTTTCTCTATTTTATGAGTATTCGTATATATATTTTGATACAAATTTACATTATTGATGTGTATTTTGCATATCTATTTCAATACAAATTTTCTTAATTGTACGTGCATTTTGTATATTTATTTTAATACAAATTTAATTATTTTATATGTATTTTTGTATATATATTTTTATGCAAATATACGTTATTATATGGATATTTTGCAGCTTTATTTTCATACAAATTTACATTATTTTATTAATATTCTCTTTATTTATTTTGATACGATTTAACATTATTCTATGTGTATTTTGTATATATTTTTTTTACATATTTACATTATTTAAGGTTTATTTTGTATATATATTTTATCCAAATTTACATTATTTTATGTGTATTTGTTTATATATTTTTATACAAATTTGTATTATTTTATGTGTATTTTGTATATACATTTTCATAAAAAATTACGTTATTTTATTGTGTGTATTCGTATATATTTTGATACAAATTTTATACAAATTCATGTTATTTAATGTGTATTTGTATATATATTTTCATACAAATTTATATTATTTTATGTGTATTTTTTCATATATTTCATTACAAATTTATCTTATTTTATGTTTATTTTCTATATTTATTTCATTCAATTTTAAATTATTTTATGTGTATATTTGTATTTGTATTTAGGTTATTTTATGTGTATTTTGTATATATATTTTCATCCAAAATTACATTATTATATTGGTATTTTCTTAATTTAATTCGATACGAATTTAGATTATTTCATAGGTATTTTGTATACATATTTTTTTACTCATTTACATTATCTAATGTGTGTTTTGTATATATATTTTTATGCAAATTTATTTTATGTTCTTTTCTGTACATATATTTTTATAGAAATTTGCGTTATTTTATGTATATAGTTTATTATAAATTAACGTTATTTTATCTGCATTTTGTATATTTATATTTATACAAATACACATTCTTTTATTGCTATATTGTTTATTTATATTTATACGAATTTACATTATTTTATGTGTATTTTGTATACATTTTTTCATACGTATTTACTTAATTTTATGTGTATTTTGTATATGTATTTTTATAGAAATCTACGTTATTTTATGTGTATTCGCATATATATTTTGAAACAAATTTACATTATTTTATATGTATTTTGCATATCTATTTCAATACAAATTTACCTTATTGTATGTGCATTTTGTATATTTATTTTGATACAAATTCAAATATTTTATGTGTATTTTGGTATCAATAATTTTATAAAAAATGCGTTATTTTATAGGTATTTTGCATCTTAAATTTCATACAAATTTACATTATTTTATTAATATTCTGTGTATATTTTGATACGATTTTACATTATTCTATTTGTGTTTTGTATATATTTTTTTATACATATTTACATTATTTAATGTGTATTTTGTATATATATTTCATACAAATTTACGTTATTATATGTGTATTTGTTTATATATTTTCTTTCAAATTTACATTATTTTATGTGTATTTTGTATATGTATTTCAATAGAAATTAACCTAATTTAATGTGTATTTTGTATATTTCTTTTCATACAAATTTAAACTATTTTTGTGTATTTTTGTATATAGTTTTATACAAATTTAGGTTATTTTATGTACGCATTTACATTATTTCATGTGTGTTTTGTATAAATATTTTTATCCAAAGTTAATTTATTTTACGTTCATTTTGGACATATATTTTTATAGAAATTATATGTATTTTATATGTATTTGTATATGTTTTACATTAATTTACATTATTTTATTGCTATTTTGTTTATTGAGTTTGATACAATTAGTTGATTATATGTGTATTTTGTACATATTTTTATACGTATTTACATTACTTAATGTATTTTGTTTATATATTTTAAACAAATTTACGTTATTATATGTATTTTTATAAATAATTTGATACAAATTTACATTATTTTATGTATTTTGTATATACATTTCAATTCAAATTTAGCTTATTTTATCTGTATTTTGTATATCTATTTTCATACGAATTTAGTTACTTCTGTGTATTTTTGTATATAGTTTAATACAAATTTACGTTATTTTATGTATGTTGTATATTTATATTTATACAAATACACAGTCTTTTATTGGTATTTTGTTTATTTATGTTGATACGAATTTACATAATTTTATGTGTATTTTTTATACATTTTTTTATACGTATTTACTTCATTTTACTTGTATTTTGTATATATATTTTTATACAAATCTACGTTATTTTATGTGTATTCGTATATATATTTTGAAACAAATTTACATTGTTTTATATGTATTTTGCATATCTATTTCAATACAGATTTACCTTATTGTATGTGTATTTTGTATATTTATTTTAATACAAATAAATTTTTTTAAATGTATTTTTGTATATATATTGAAAAAAAATGCGTTATTTTATGGGTATTTTGCGTCTTTATTTTCATACAAATTTACATTATTTTATTAATATTCTGTGTATTTATTTTGATACGATTTTACATTATTCTATTTGTGTTTTGTATATATTTTTTTATACAAATTTACGTTATTTTAAGTGTATTTGTTTATATATTTTCATTCAAATTTACAGTATTTTATGTGTATTTTGTATATGTATTTCAATAAAAACTTACCTAATTTTATGTGTATTTTGTATATTTATTTTCATACAAATTTAAATTATTTTTGTGTATTTTGTATATAGTTTTATACAAATTTATGTTATCTTATGTGTATTTTGTATATTTATTTTCATACAAATACACATCCTTTTATTGACATTTTGTTTATTTATTTTGACGTGAATTTACATTAATTAATGTGTATTTTGTATATATATTTTTATACATATTTACATCCTTTCATGTGTATTTTTGTATATTTATAAAAAATGCGTTATTTTATGGGTATTTTGCATCTTTTTTCATACAAATTTACCTTATTTTATTTACATTCTCTGTATTTATTTTAATACGATTTTACATTATTCTATTTGTGTTTTGTATATATTTTTATACATATTTACATTATATAATGAGTATTTTTATATATATTTTTATACAAATTTATGTTAATTTAAGTTTATTTGTTTATATATTTTCATTCAAATTTACGATATTTTATGTATTTTGTATATGTATTTCATTACAAATTTATATAATTTTATGTGTATTTTGTATATTTATTTTCATACAAATTTAACTTATGTTTGTGTATTTTTATATATAGTTTTATACAAATTTACGTTATTTTATGAGTATTTTGTATATGTATTTTCATACAAATACACATTCTTTTATTGATATTTTAATTATTTATTTTGATTTTTACATTATTTAATGTGTATTTTTATATATATTTTTATACGTATTTACAACATTTCATGTGTATTTTGTATATATATTTCTATAGAAATCTACGTTATTTTATTTGTATTCGTATATATATTTTGAAACAAATCTACAATATTTTATGTATTTTGTATATATATTTATTATAAATTTGCCTTATTTTAAGTTAATTTTATATCTATTTTCATTCAAATTCAAATCATTTTATGTGTATATATTTATTTTGTATTTACGTTATTTTATGTGTATTCTATATATATTTTCATTCAAAATTACATTATTTTATCGGTATTGTGCATTTTATTTCGATACAATTTAGATTATTTCATGTTATTTTGTATATTTATTTTAATACAAATTCCAAATATTTTATGTGTGTATTTTGGTATCAATAATTTTATAAAAAAAGCGTTATTTATAAGTATTTTGCATCTTCTTTCCTTACTACCATTACATTATTTTATTAATATTCTGTGTATATTTTGATACGATTTTACATTATACTATTTATGTGTTTTTGTGCTCTATTTTTTTTATACATATTTACATTATTTAATGTATTTTGAATATATTTCCTTGCAAATTTACGTTGTATATATATGTATTTGTTTATATATTTTTTCTTTCAAATTTACATTTATTTTTATATATGTATTTTGTATGTATTTCAAAATTAACCCTAATTTTATGTATTATTTTAATATATTTCTTTTCATACAAATTTAAATTATTTTTTGTGTATTTTTGTATATAGTTTTATACAAATTTAGGTTATTTATGTGCGCATTTACATTTATTTTAATGTGTGTGTATATTTCCAAGTTGCTTTTATTTTACGTTCATTTTGGACATATATTTTTTATGGAAGTGGCGTTGTCTTTATATGTATTTTGTATATGTTTTCTTTCATACAAATTTACATTATTTATTGATATTTTGTTTATTGAATTTGATACAATTTACATGACGATTATAATATTATTGTACATTTTATTTTTTTTATACGTATTTACTATTTAGTAGCTTGTATTTTGTTTTATATATATTTTAAACAAATTTGCGTTGTATATATTTTTTATAAATATTTTCATTTATTTTTTATATATTTTGTATACATTTCAATTCAAATTTATTATTTTATCTGTATTTGTATATCTATTTCTTATTTTGATTTATACTTCTATTGTATTTGTATAGTTTGTACAAAGTGCAATTGTATGTGTGTTTTGACATTGTATTTTATAAATACATTTTCTTTTTATTAATTATTTTGTTTATTATTTTGAAACAAATTTACATTATTTTATGTGTATTTTGTATACATTTTCTTATACACCTTTGAGCATGTATTTTGTATATATATTTTATATACAAATCTAGAACATTTATTTAAGATGTATTCATGTATATATATTTTAGGCTGAAACAAATTTACATTGTTTTTATATGTATATTTTTGCATATATCTAACAAATACAGATTTACCTTATTGCATGTGTTTTGTATATTTATTTTTAATACAAATAAATTTTTCAAGAGTGTATTTTTGGTATATATATTTTATAAAAAATACGTTATTTAATTTATTATTATTATTTTGCATCTTTATTTTCATACAAATTTACATTGTTTTTATTATTATTATGTATTTATTTTGATACGATTTTACATTATTCTATTTATTGTGTTTTGTATATATATTTTTTGCTTTTTATACACTTATTTACATTATTTAATGTGTATTTTGTATATTTTAAAACAAATTTACGTTACCTATTTAATAGCATACTACATTAAAATATCTTTGATACAAATTTACATTATTTTATGTGTTTTGTATATATCTCAATACAAATTTAAGTTTATTTTTATGTATATTTTGTATATCTATTTTCATTCGTATCAAAATAAATAAACAAAAATAACGGCAAGCTAAAATAATATAAATTTGTGTGAAGCTATATATAAATACACATAAAATAACATAAATTTCAAAAAAAATATATGTATAAAAATGCTGTAAAATAAAATGCTGATTTATATAAAAATATATACAAAGTACACACATTAAATAAAATAGTCTTTAATTGCATTACATGAGCATAACCTTTGTTGTATAAAACTATATACAAAATACACAAAATATTTAAAATTTGTATGAAAGAAAAATATACAAAATACCACATATAAAGTCATTAATTTGACCACGCATATACAAATACACAGCAAAATAATATGTAAGTTGATTGTGATGATATAACAAATGTCATAAAATATAGCAACTTAAATTTTTTAAATATATATACAGGATACACACACCTTAAATAATGTAAATGTGTATAAAAAAATATATACAAAAAAGAAATGAATAATGTAAAATCTATCAATATAAATACCTGGAATATCAATAAAATCAAATGTAATATTGAAAGGAAAAGATGCCAATTCCATAAAATAGCGCATTTTTTTATAAAAATATATATACCCAGACATGCACATGAAAGAATATGGCTTAAATTTGTATTGAAATAAATAGTACTAAAATGCATATACAGTAAGGTAATAATATGTTGAGAAAGATATTCAAAAATACATAACGCAAAACAAAGCTAATTTGTTTCAAAATATATATACGAATACACATAAAATAACGTAGATTTCTATAAAAATATATATACAAATACACATGAAATGCTATGTAAAATAAATATAAAAATATATATACAAAATACCATATCTAAAAGATAAATTCGATAATGTCAAAATAAATAAACAAAATATCAAGAAAAGAATGTGTATTTGCATGAGAGAAATAAATAATAGATAATAAATTTGTATAGAAATATATATGCAAGATACACATTTTTATGTGTATTTTGTATATATATTTTTGCCAAAGTCAACGTTATTTTATGTGTATTCATATATATATTTTGAAACAATTTACATTGTTTTTATATGTTGAAAACTCATTTATCTATTTCAATACAAATTTACACTTCATGTGCATGTGCAATTTTTATATTTTATTTTAATACAAATTTTAATATTTTTTTATATTGTATTTTGGTATATATTTTATAAAAATATGCGTTATTTTATGGTGTATTTCTGCATCTTTATTTTCATACAAATTTACATTATTTAATTAATATTCTGTGTATTTATTTTGATACGATTTTTACATTATTCTATTTGTAAGCTTTTGTATATATTTTTTATACATATTTACATTATTTATTAGTATTTTGTATATATATTTGATTAAATTTGATGGTTATTACAAAATGTATATGTTTATATATTTTCATTCAAATTTCCATTATTTTATTATTTTGTATATAATTTCAATACAAATTTAACCTAATTTTAATGTGTATTTTGTATATTTATTTTCATACAATTTAAATTATTTTGTGTATTTTGCAATATATAGTTTTATACAAACTTAGGTTATTTTATGAGTATTTTGTATATCTATTTTCATACAAATACACATTCTTTTTATTGATATTTTGTTTATTTATTTTTACGAGAAATTTAAATTGTATCATGTTTATATATATATATATATATATATATATATATATATATATATATGACTGTTATATGTATATTTGTATATATATATATTTTTATACGTATTTGCATCATTGCTCATGTATTTTGTATATATTTCTATAAAATCTATATATATATTTATGTGTATTCATTGATATAGATTTTTAAATTTACGCTTTTAATTATTGTGCATTTTGTATGTATTTTTCAATACAAATTTACCTTATTGTACATTGCATTTTGTATATTAATTTTAATAACAATTTAATTATTCTATGTGTATTTTTTGTATATATATATTTTAAATAAATATGCTTTTATTTTATCGTTATTTTGCATCTTTATTTTCATACAAAATTACATTATTTTATTGATATTCTGTGTATTTATTTTGATACGATTTTACATTATTCTATGTGTATTTTGTATATATTTTTCATTTAATTTATAATATTTTTTTTGTATTTAGTGAATATATTTATTTTAATACAAAATCAAATATTTTATGTATTTTCGTATATATATTTTATAAAAATACGTTATTTTATGGTATTTGCATCTTAATTTTCAAACAAATTTACATTGTTTTATTAATATTTTCTGTATTTATTTTAATACGATTTTACATTATTTATTTGTGTTTTGTATATATTTTTTATACATATTTACATTATTTTATGTATTTTTGTATATATATTTTATACAAATTTACGTTATTTTAAGTTTATATCTTTATATATTTTCATACAAATTTACATTATTTTATTAATATTTTGGATATATATTTAAATACAATTTTACATTATTTTATTTGTTTTTGTATATTTATTTTCATACATATTTAAATTATTTTTGTGTATTTTGTTTATATTACATACAAATTTATTATTTATTATTTATTTTCATACAAATACACATTCTTTTCATGATATTTTGTTTATTTATTTTGTCACGAATCTACATTACTTAATATGTATTTTATATATATATTTTATACGTATTTACATAATTTCATGTATTTTGTATATATATTTCTATAGAAATCTACGTTATTTTATGTGTATTCGTATATATATTTTGAAACAAATTTACACTGTTTTATTTGTATTTTGCGTTTCTTTTCAATACAAATTTACCTTATTGTATGTGCATTTTGTATATTAATTTTAATACAAATTTAATTATTCTATGTGTATTTTATATATGTATTTTTTAAAAAATATGCTTTTGTCTTATGGGTATTTTGCATCTTTATTTTCATACAAATTTAAATTATTTTATTGATATTCTGTGTACTTATTTTGATACGATTTTACATTATTCTATGTATAACAAATATTGTATATATATATTTATATAAAATGTAAATTTGTTTCAAATTTCATACAAATCTACATTATTTAATGTATTTTTGCTATGTATACACATAAAATATTTAAATTTGTATAAATAAATATACAAAATACACATAAAATAATGTAAATTAGTATCAAAAAAAATATAAAATACATATAAAAGAATGTAAATTTGTATAAATATATATACAAAATACACATAAAATAATATAATTTGTATAAAATATATATACAAAATACACATGAAATTATGTAAATACGTATAAAAATATATACAAAATACACATAAAATAATGTAAATTCGCGTCAAAATAAATAAACAAAATGTCAGTAAAAGAATGTGTATTTGTATGAGAATAGATATACAAAATACACATACAAAATAAACATAAAATATTTTAAATTTGTATGAAAATAAATATACAAAATACACATAAAATTAGGTAAATTTATATTGAAATACATACACAAATACACATAAAATAATGTAAATTTGAATGAAAATACATAAGAAATACACTTAAAATAACGTAAATTTGTATAAAAATATGTACAAAACACAAATAAAATAATGTAAAATCGTATCAAAATAAATACAGAATATTAATAAAATAATGTAAATTTGTGAAAATAGAAGCAAAATACACATAAAATAACTAAAATTTTTATTTATAAAATATATACCAAAATACATCAAAAATGTAATTTGTATTAAAATAAATATACAAAATACATACAAAAAGGAAATTTGTATTGAAATATATATACAAAATCATAAAACAATGTAAATTTGTTTCAAAATATATATACGAATACACATAAAATAACTAAAATAACGTAGATTTCTATAAAATATATATACAAAATACACATTAAATGATGTAAATACGTATAAAAATGTATACAAAATATACATAAAATAATGTAAATCGTAACAAAATAAATAAACAAAATACCAATAAAAGATTGTGTATTTGTATGAATATAAATATACAAAATACACATAAAATAACGTAAATTTATATAAAACTATATACAAAAATACACAGAAGTAATTAAATTTGTATGAAAATATATACAAAATACACACACGAAATGCAAATTTGAATTGAAATATATATACAAAATACATGAAATAAAGTAATTTGTATCAAAATATTTATACAACACATATAATAACGTAAATTTATGTAAATTTGTATATATATATAAAATACACATTATATTATGTAAATTCGTATCAAAATAAATAAACAAATTTACATAAAATAATATAAATTTGTATGTATGTTGCATATTTTTCAATACAAATTTACCTTATTATATACGCATTTTGTATATTAATTTTAATACAAATTTAATTATTCGATGTGTATTTTTGTATCTGTATTTTATAAACATATGCTTTATTTTTGGGTATTTTGCATCTTTATTTTCATACAAATTTACATTATTTTATTGATATTCTGTATTGATTTTGATACGAATTGACATTATTCTATGTGTGGTTGTATATATTTTTCATACAATTTACGTTATTTATTTATATTTGTTTATATATTGACACAAATTTACAATATTTTATTTATTTTCATATACACATTTACCCAGCTTTTCATGATATTTTGTTTATTTATTTTCATACAATTTAAATTATTTTATGTATTTTGTATATATATTTTATACAAATTTAGTTATTTTATGTGTATTTTGTAAATATATTTCATTCAAATTTACATTATTTATGTGTATTTATATATATTTTGATACAAATTTACATTATTTTATTTGTATTTTGTATATTTTTTATACGTATTTACTTTATTTTAAGTGTATTTTGTATATATATTTTTATAGAAATCTACTTATTTTATTTGTATTTTATATATATTTTAAACAATTTACATTATTTTATATGTATTTTGCATATTATTTTCAATACAAATTTACCTTATTTTATTGTATTTTGTATTTATTTCAATGCAAATTTAAATATTTTATGTGTATATATATATATTTTTATAATATTACGAAAATTTGAATAAAAATATATACAAAAAACAAAAAAATAAATTTCAATTTGTATGAAAATAGATATACAAAATACACATATAATTAGTTAAATTTGTATTTAAATACATGTACAAAATACACATAAAATAATGTAAATTTGTATGAAATGAAAAGAAATTCACATAAAATTCGCGTCAGAATAAATAAACAAAATATCAATAAAAGAATGTGTATTTGTATGAAAATATATATTCAAAATACACATAAAATAACCTAAATTTGTATCAACTATGTACAAAAATACACAAAAATATTTTAAATTTGTATGAAAATAAATATACAAAATACACATAAAATTAGGTAAATTTGTATTGAAATACATACACAAAATACACATAAAATAATGTAAATTTGAATGAAAATACATAAACAAATACACTTAAAATAACGTAAATTTGTATAAAAAAATATGTACAAAACACAAATAGAATAATGTAAAATCGTATCAAAATAAATACACAGAATATTATTAAAATAATGTAAATTTGTATGAAAATAAAGAAGCAAAATACCCATAAAATAACGCATTTTTTTATTTATAAAAATATATATACGAAAATACACATAAAAAAATTTAATTTGTATGAAAATAAATATACAAAAATCACATACAATAAGGTAAATTTGTATTGAAATAGATATGCAAAATACATATAAAACAATGTAAATTTGTTTCAAAATATATATACGAATACACATAAAATAACGTAGATTTCTATAAAAATATATATACAAAATACACATAAAATGAAGTAAATACGTATAAAAAAATGTATACAAAATACACATAAAATAATGTAAACTCGTATCAAAATAAATAAACAAAATACCAATAAAAGAATGTGTATTTGTATGAATATAAATATACAAAATACACATAAAATAACGTAAATTTATATAAAACTATATATAAAAATACACAGAAGTAATTAAATTTGTATGAAAATATATACAAAATACACACGAAATAAGCAAAATTTGAATTGAAATATATATACAAAATACATGAAATAAAGTAAATTTGTATGAAAATATTTATACAAATACACATATAATAACGTAAATTTGTATGAAAATATATAAACAAAATACACATTAAATAATGTAAATACGTATAAAAAAATATGTACAAAATACACATATAATCATGTAATTCGTATCAAAATAAATAAACAAAATACCAATTAAATAATATAGATTTGTATGAGTAAACGTGTATGTTGCATATTTTTTCAATACAAATTTACATTATTATATACGCATTTTGTATATTAATTTTAATAGAAATTTAATTATTCGATGTGTATTTTTGTATCTGTATTTTTATAAACATATGCTTTATTTTTTGGGTATTTTGCATCTTTATTTTCATACAAATTTACATTATTTTATTGATATTCTGCTCATTCATTTTGATACGAATTGACATTATTCTATGTGTAGTTTGTATATATTTTTCATACAAATTTACGTTATTTTATGTGTATTTGTTTATATATTTTGACACAAATTTACAATATTTTATATGTATTTTGTATATACATTTCAAAAGAAATTTACCTAGTTTTATGTGTATTTTGTATATCTATTTTCATACAAACTCAAATTATTTCTATGTATTTTTGTATATATTAATACAAATTTTAGTTATGTTATGTGTATTTTGTAAATTTATTTTCATTCAAATATATATTATTTTATTGGAGTTTTGTTGATTTATATTGATACGAATTTTCATTATTTTATATGTACTTTGTATATATATTTTTATACGCTTTTACATTATATAATATCTATTTTGAATATATATTTTTATACAAATTCATGGTATTTTATGTGTATTTGTATATATATTTTTATATAAATTTACATTATTTTATGTGTATTTTGTACATATATTTTTTTACAAATCTTCCTTATTTTATGTTTATTTTGTATGTGTATTTTGTATATTTATATTTATCCAAATACACATTCTTTTATTGGTATTCGAATTTACATAATTTAATGTGTATTTTGTATACATTTTTTTATACGTATTTACTTAATTTTAAGTGTATTTTGTATATATATTTTTATAGAAATGTACGTTTTTTAATTTGTATTCGTATATATATTTTGAAACAAATTTACATTGTTTTATATGTATTTTTGCATATCTCTTTCAATACAAATTTACCTTATTTTATGTGCATTTTGTATATTTATTTCAATGCAAATTTAAATATTTTATGTGTATTTTTGGTATATATATTTTTATAAGATTACGAAAATTTGAATAAAAATATATGAAAATAGATATACAAAATACACATATAATTAGTTAAATTTGTATTTAAATACATGTACAAAATACACATAAAATAATGAAAATTTGTATGAAATGAAAACAAACATAAAATTCGCGTCAAAATAAATAAACAAAATATCAATAAAAGAATGTGT
This sequence comes from Eriocheir sinensis, assembly GCF_024679095.1. NCBI lineage: Eukaryota > Metazoa > Arthropoda > Malacostraca > Decapoda > Varunidae > Eriocheir > Eriocheir sinensis. The sequence goes on from NW_026111521.1 coordinate 128,642, forward strand.
ATTTGTATGAAAATAGATATACAAAATACACATAAAATAACCTAAATTTGTATCAAACTATATACAAAAATACACAAAAATATTTTAAATTTGTATGAAAATAAATATACAAAATACATAAAATTAGGTAAATTTGTATTGAAATACATACACAAAATACACATAAAATAATGTAAATTTGAATGAAAATACATAAACAAATACACTTAAAATAACGTAAATTTGTATAAAAAAATATGTACAAAACACAAATAGAATAATGTAAAATCGTATCAAAATAAATACACAGAATATTAATAAAATAATGTAAATTTGTATGAAAATAAAGAAGCAAAATACCCATAAAATAACGCATTTTTTTTATTCATAAAAATATATATACCAAAATACACATCAAAAAATTAAATTTGTATGAAAATAAATATACAAAAAACACATACAATAAGGTAAATTTGTATTGAAATAGATATGCAAAATACATATAAAACAATGTAAATTTGTTTCAAAATATATATACGAATACACATAAAATAACGTAGATTTCTATAAAAATATATATACAAAATACACATAAAATGAAGTAAATACGTATAAAAAAATGTATACAAAAACACATAAAATAATGTAAATTCGTATCAAAATAAATAAACAAAATACCAATAAAAGAATGTATTTTTATAAATATAAATATACAAAATAAAAATAAAATAACGTATATTTATATTAAACTATATACAAATATACACAGTAGTAGTTTATTTTCTATGAAAATTTATACAAAATACACAAAATAAGCTAAATTTGAATTTAAATATATAAAAAATACATTAAATAAATTAAATTTGTATCAAAATATTTATAAAAATACACATATAATAACGTAAATTTGTATGAAAATATATAAACAAAATACACATTAAATAATGTAAATACGTATAAAAAATATGTACAAAATACACATATAATAATGTAATTCGTATCAAAATAAATAAACAAAATACCAATAAAATAATATAAATTTTTATGAGTAAACATGTATGTTGCATATTTTTTCAATACAAATTATTTAAATACGTAGAAAAATATATATACAAAAAACACATAAAATAATGTAAATATGTATGAAAATATATAAACAAATACACATTAAAATAATGTAAATTTGGATAAAATATATATACAAAATGAACATTAAATAATGTAAATATGTATAAAGAAATATTTACAAAAAACACATAGAATAATGTTAAATCGTATCAAAATAAATAAAGAGAATATCAATAAAATAATGTAAATTTGTATGAAAATAAAGGTGCAAAATATCCATATAATAACGCATATTTGCATAAAAATATATATACAAAAATACATATAAAATAATCAAATTTGTATTAAAATAAATATACAAAATGCACGTACAATAAAGTAAATTTGTATTGAAAGAGATATGCAAAACCCACATTAATAATGTAAATTTGTATCAAAATATATATACGAATACTCATAAAATAGAGTAAATTTCTATGAAAATATACATACAAAATAGATATACAAAATACACATATAACTAGTTAAATTTGTATATAAATAAATGTACAAAAAACACATAAAATAATGTAGATTTGTATGAAATGAAAACAAATACATTTTATATAAAGTATATATACAAAATACACATAGAATAATGTAAAAACATATCAAAATAAATACACAGAATATCAATAAAATAATGTAAATTTGTATGAAAATAAAGATGCAAAATACCCATAAAATAAAGCATATTTTTATAAAAATACATATACAAAAATACACATAGATTAATCAAATTTGTATTAAAATTAATATACAAAATGCACATACAATAAGGTAAATTTGTATTGAAAAAATATGCAAAATACACATAAAACAATGTAAATTTGTTTCAAAATATATATACGAATACACTTAAAATAACGCAGATTTCTATAGAAATATCTATACAAAATACACTTGAAATAATGTAAATACGTATAAAAATATATATACAAAATACACATTACATAATGTTAATTCGTGTCAAAGTAGATAAACAAAATATCATGAAAAGAATGTGTATTTGTATGAAAATAGATATACAAAATAAACATCAAATAACCTAAATTTGTATAAAACTATATACAAAAATACACAAAAATAATTTAAACTTGTATGAAAATAAATATACAAAAAACATATAAAAATAGGTAAATTTGTATTGAAATACATATACAAAATACACATAAAATAATGTAAATTTGAATGAAAATACATAAACAAATACACTTAAAATAACGTAAATTTGCATTAAAAAATATATATACAAAACACAAATAGAATAATGTAAAATCGTATCAGAATAAATACACAGAATATTAATAAAATAATGTAAATTTGTATGAAAATAAAGAAGCAAAATACCCATAAAATAACGCATTTTTTTTTAAATATATATACAAAAATACACATAAATTTTTTTATTTGTATTAAAATAAATATACAAAATACACATACAATAAGGTAAATCTGTATTGAAATAGATATGCAAAATACATATAAAACAATGTAAATTTGTTTCAAAATATATGTACGAATACACATAAAATAACGTAGATTTGTATAAAAATATATATACAAAATACACGTAAAATGAAGTAAATACGTATAAAAAAATGTATACAAAATACACATAAAATAATGTAAATTCGTATCAAAATAAATAAACAAAATACCAATAAAAGAATGTGTATTTGTATAAATATAAATATACAAAATACACATAAAATAACGTAAATTTGTATAAAACAATATACAAAAATACACAGAAGTAATTAAATTCGTATGAAAATAGATATACAAAATACAGATAAAATAAGCTAAATTTGAATTGAAATGTATACAAAATACATAAAATAATGTAAATTTGTATCAAAATATTTATAAAAATACATATAATAACGTAAATTTGTTTAAAAATATATAAACAAAATACACATTAAGTAATGTAGATACGTATAAAAGATATGTACAAAATACACATATAATCATGTAATTCGTATCAAACTAAATAAACAAAATAGCAATATAATAATGTAAATTTGTATGAGTAAACATATACAAATACATATAAAATAACGCTAATTTCTATAAAAATATATGTCCAAAAATGAACGTAAAATAAATTAACTTTGGATAAAAATATATATACAAAACACACATTAAATAATGCAAATGCGTACATAAAATAACCTAAATTTGTATAAAACTATATATAAAAATACACAAAAATAATTTAAATTTGTATGAAAAGAAATATACAAAATACACATAAAATTAGGTTAATTTCTATTGAAATACATATACAAAATACACATAAAATAATGTAAATTTGAAAGAAAATATATAAACAAATACACATATAATAACGTAAATTTGTATGAAATATATATACAAAATACACATTAAATAATGTAAATATGTATAAAAAAATATATACAAAACACAAATAGAATAATGTAAAATCGTATCAAAATATATACACAGAATATTAATGAAATAATGTAAATTTGTATGAAAATTAAGATGCAAAATACCTATAAAATAACGCATTTTTTATAAAATTATTGATACCAAAATACACATCAAATATTTGAATTTGTATCAAAATAAATATACAAAATGCACATACAATAAGGTAAATTTGTATTGAAATAGATATGCAAAATACATATAAAATAATGTAGATTTGTTTCAAAATATATATGCTATACACATAAAATAACGTAGATTTCTATAGAAATACATATACAAAATACACATAAAATTAAGTAAATACGTATAAAAAAATGTATACAAAATACACATAAAATAATGTAAATTCGTATAACTATAAATAAACAATATAGCAATAAAAGAATGTGTATTTGTATAAATATAAATATACAAAATGCACATAAAATAACGTTAATTTATATAAACCTATATACATAAAATAACGCAAATTTCTATAAGAATATATGTACAAAAAAGAACATAAAATAAATTTGCATAAAAATATATATACAAAACACACATTAGATAATGTAAATGAGTATAAAAATATGTATACAAAATACCTATGAAATAATCTAAATTCGTATCGAAATAAATGAACACAATACCGTTAAAATAATGTAATTTTGAATGAAAATATATATAGAAAATACACATAAAATAACGTAAATACAAATAAATATATACACATAAAATGATTTGAATTTGAATGAAAATAGATATAAAAATAAACTTAAAATAAGGCAAATTTATAATGAAATATATATACAAAATACACATAAAATAATGTAGATTTGTTTCAAAATATATATACGAATACACATAATATAACGTAGATTTCTATAGAAATATATATACAAAATATACATGAAATGTTGTAAATACGTATAAAAATATATATACTAAATACACATTAAATAATGTAAATTCGTGTCAAAATAAATAATTAAAATATCAATAAAAGAATGTGTATTTGTGTGAAAATAAAAATACAAAATACACATAAAATAACGTAAATTTGTTTAAAACTATATATAAAAATACACAAAAATAAGTTAAATTTGTATGAAAATAAATATACAAAATACACATAAAATTAGGTAAATTTGTAAAGAAATACATATACAAAATACACATAAAATAATGTAAATTTGAATAAAAATATATAAACAAATACACTTATATTAACATAAATTTGTATAAAATATATATAAAAAATACTCATTAAATAAAAAAAATACCAATAAAAGAAAGTGTATTTGGATAAATATAAATATACAAAATACACATATAAAATAAACATAAAATAAGGTAGATTTCTAATAAAATATATGTACAAAATACACATACAATAATGTAATGAAATGTATATGAAAATATATATACAAATACACATAAAATACCATGAATTTGTATAAAAAATTATATTCAAAATAAATATTAAATAATGTAAGAGCGTATAAAAATATATATACAAAGTACATATAAAATGAAAATTAAGATGCAAAAAATGTGTAAAAACGTATAAAAAAAATGTGTACAAAATACACATATAATCATGTAATTCGATTTAAAATAAATAAACAAAATACCAATAAAAGAATCTGTATTTGGATAAATATAAATATACAAAATACACATAAAAATAAACATAAAATAAGGTAAATTTGTAATGAAATATATGTACAAAATACACATAAAATAATGTAAATTTATATGAAAATATATATACAAATACACATAAAATACCATGAATTTGTATAAAATTATATATTCAAAATAAATATTAAATAATGTAAATGCGTATAAAAATATATATAAAAAGTACATATAAAATAATGTAAATTCGTATCAATATAAATCAACAAAATACCAATAAAATAATATATATTTGAATGAAAATAGATTTACAAAATACACATAACATAACTAAAATTTGTATTGAAATATATACAAAAATACATAAAAATAATTTGAGTTTGTGTGAAAATAGATATTCAAAATACACATAAAAATAGGTAAATTTCTTTTGAAATATATATACAAAATACCCATAAAATATTGTAAATTTGTGTCAAAATATATAAACAAATACACATAAAATAACGTAAATTTGTATGAAAAATATTTACAAAATACACATAGAATAATGTCAGATCGTATCAAAATGAATGAGCAGAATATCAATAAAATAACGTAAATATGTATGAAAATAAAGATGCAAAATACCCATAAAATAAAGCATATTTTTTATAACAATACATATATATACAAAATACACATAGAATAATTAAATTTGTATTAAAATTAATATACAAAATGCATATACAATAAGGTAAATTTGTATTGAAAAAATATGCAAAATACACATAAAAGTGTAAATTTGTTTAAAAATCTATATACGAATACACATAATATAACGTAGATTTCTATAGAAATATATATACAAAATACATATGAAATGATGTAAATACGTATACAAATATATATACAAAATACACATTAAATAATTTAAATTCTCGTCAAAATAAATAAACAAAATATCAATAAAAGAATGTGTATTTGTATGAAAATAGATATACAAAATACTCATAAAATAACCTAAGTTTGTATAAAACTATATACAAAAATACACAAAAATAATTTAAATTTGTATGAAAATAAATATACAAAATACACATAAAATTAGGTAAATTTGTATTGAAATACATATACAAAATACACATAAAATAATGGAAGTTTGAATGAAAATATATAAACATATACACTTAAAATAACGTAAATTTGTATCAAATATATATACAAAATACTAATTAAATAATGTAAATATGTATAAAAAATATATTGAAAACACAAATTGAATAATGTAAAATCGTATCAAAATAAATACACAGAATATTAATTAAATAATGTAAATGTGTATGAAAAAAAAGATGCAAAATAGCCATAAAATAACATTGCATAAATATATATATATATATATATATATATATATATATATATATATATATATATATATATATATATATATATATATATATATATATATATATATATATATATATATATATATATATATCTATATATATATATATACCAAAATACACATAAAATATTAGAATTTGTATTAAAATAAATTTAAAAAATGCACATACTGTAAGGTAAATTTGTATTGAAATAGATATGCAAAATACATTTAAAATAATGTAGATTTGTTTCAAAATATATATACGAATACACATAAAATAACGTTGATTTCTATAAAAATATATACAAAATACACATAAAATGAATTATTTGATATATATATTTTTATACTTATTTACATAATTTTATATGTATTTTGAATATATGTTTTCATAGAAATTTACTCTATATGTATATGTATAGAAAATACACATGAAATAATCTAAATTCGTATCGAAATAAATGAACAAAATACAGATAAAATAATGTATTTTTGAATGAAAATATATATAGAAAATACACATAAAATAACGTAAATACAAATAAATATATACACATAAAATGATTTGAATTTGAATGAAAATAGATATAAAAATAAACTTAAAATAAGGCAAATTTATAATGAAATATATACACAAAATACACATAAAATAATGTAGATTTGTTTCAAAATATATATATACGAATACACATAAAATAACGTAGATTTCTATAGAAATATATATACAAAATTCACATGAAATGTTGTAAATACGTATAAAAATATAGATATATACAAAATACACATTAAATAATGTAAATTCTTGTCAAAATAAATAATTAAAATATCAATAAAAGAATGTGTATTTGTATGAAAATACATATACAAAATACACATAAAATAACGTAAATTTGTATAAAACTATATATAAAAATACACAAACATAAGTTAAATTTCTATGAAAATAAATATACAAAATACACATAAAATTAGGTAAATTTGTAAAGAAATACATATACAAAATACACATAAAATATCGTAAATTTGAATGAAAATATATAAAAAAATACACTTAAAATAACATAAATTTGTATAAAATATATATAAAAAATACTCATTAAATAATGTAAATATGTATAAAAAATATATATACAAAACACAAATAGAATAATGTAAAATCGTATTAAAATAAATACACAGAATGTAAATAAAATAATGTAAATTTGTATGAAAATAGAGATGCAAAATACCCATAAAATAACGCATTTTTTATAAATATACAAAATACACATGAAAGGATGTAAATACGTATAAAAATATATATACAAAATACACATTAAATAATGTAAATTCGCGTCAAAATAAATAAACAAAATGTCAATAAAAGAATGTGTATTTGTATGAAAATAAATATACAAAATACACATAAGATAACATAAATTTGTATAAAACTATATACAATAATACACAAAAATAATTTAAATTTGTATGAAAATAAATATACAAAATACACATAAAATTTGGTAAATTTGTATTGAAATACATATACAAAAAACACATAAAATGCTGTAAATTTGAAAGAAAATACATAAACAAATACACTTAAAATAACGTAAATTTGTATAAAAAAATATATACAAAACACAAATAGAATAATGTAAAATCGTATCAAAATACATACACAGAATATTAATAAAATAATGTAAATTTGTATGAAAATAAAGAAGCAAAATACCCATAAAATATATATACAAAAATACACATAAAAAAATTTATTTGTATTAAAATAAATATACAAAATACACATACAATAAGGTAAATCTGTATTGAAATAGATATGCAAAATACATATAAAACAATGTAAATTTGTTTCAAAATATATATACGAATACACATAAAATAACGTAGATTTGTATAAAAATATATACAAAATACACGTAAAATGAAGTAAATACGTATAAAAAAATGTATACAAAATACACATAAAATATTGTAAATTCGTATCAAAATAAATAAACAAAATACCAATAAAAGAATGTGTATTTGTATTAATATAAATATACAAAATACTCATAAAATAACGTAAATTTGTATAAAACTATATACAAAAATACAGAGAAGTAATTAAATTCGTATGAAAATAGATATACAAAATACATATAAAATAAGCTAAATTTGAATTGAAATGTATATACAAAATACATAAAATAATGTAAATTTGTATCAAAATATTTATAAAAATACATATAATAACGTAAATTTGTTTAAAAATATATAAACAAAATACACATTAAGTAAGGTAAATACGTATAAAAAATATGTACAAAATACACATATAATCATGTAATTCGTATCAAACTAAATAAACAAAATAGCAATAAAATAATGTAAATTTGTATGAGAAAACATATACAAATACATATGAAATAAAGCTAATTTATATAAAAATATATGTCCAAAAATGAACGTAAATTAAATTAACTTTGGATGAAAATATATATACAAAACACACATTAAATAATGTAAATGCGTACATAAAATAACCTAAATTTGTATAAAACTATATACAAAAATACACAAAAATAATTTAAATTTGTATGAAAAGAAATATACAAAATACACATAAAATTAGGTTAATTTCTATTGAAATACATATACAAAATACACATAAAATAATGTAAATTTGAAAGAAAATATATAAACAAATACACATATAATAACGTAAATTTGTATGAAATATATATACAAAATACACATTAAATAATGTAAATATGTATAAAAAAATATATACAAATCACAAATAGAATAATGTAAAATCGTATCAAAATATATACACAGAATATTAATAAAATAATGTAAATTTGTATGAAAATTAAGAAGCAAAATACCTATAAAATAACGCATTTTTTATAAAATTATTGATACCAAAATACACATAAAATATTTGAATTTGTATCAAAATAAATATACAAAATGCACATACAATAAGGTAAATTTGTATTGAAATAGATATGCAAAATACATATAAAATAATGTAAATTTGTTTCAAAATATATATGCGAATACACATAAAATAACGTAGATTTCTATAAAAATACATATACAAAATACACATAAAATTAGGTAAATACGTATAAAAAAAATGTATACAAAATACACATAAAATAATGTAAATTCGTATAAATATAAATAAACAATATAGCAATAAAAGAATGTGTATTTGTATAAATATAAATATACAAAATGCACATAAAATAGCGTTAATTTATATAAAACTATATACATAAAATAACGCAAATTTCTATAAAAATATATGTACAAAAAAGAACATAAAATAAATTTGCATAAAAATATATATACAAAACAAACATTAGATAATGTAAATGAGTATAAAAATATGTATACAAAATACCTATGAAATAATCTAAATTCGTATCGAAATAAATGAACACAATACCGATAAAATAATGTAATTTTGAATGAAAATATATATAGAAAATACACATAAAATAACGTAAATACAAATAAATATATACACATAAAATGATTTGAATTTGAATGAAAATAGATATAAAAATAAACTTAAAATAAGGCAAATTGATAATGAAATATATATACAAAATATATATACGAATACACATAATATAACGTAGATTTCTATAGAAATATATATACAAAATATACATGAAATGTTGTAAATACGTATAAAAATATATATACTAAATACACATTAAATAATGTAAATTCGTGTCAAAATAAATAATTAAAATATCAATAAAAGAATGTGTATTTGTATGAAAATACATATACAAAATACACATAAAATAACGTAAATTTGTTTAAAACTATATATAAAAATACACAAAAATAAGTTAAATTTGTATGAAAATAAATATACAAAATACACATAAAATTAGGTAAATTTGTAAAGAAATACATATACAAAATACACATAAAATAATGTAAATTTGAATGAAAATATATAAACAAATACACTTAAATTAACATAAATTTGTATAAAATATATATAAAAAATACTCATTAAATAAACAAAATACCAATAAAAGAAAGTGTATTTGGATAAATATAAATATACAAAATACACATATAAAATAAACATAAAATAAGGTAGATTTGTAATAAAATATATGTACAAAATACACATACAATAATGTAATGAAATGTATATGAAAATATATATACAAATACACATAAAATACCATGAATTTGTATAAAAAATTATATTCAAAATAAATATTAAATAATGTAAGAGCGTATAAAAATATATATACAAAGTACATATAAAATGAAAATTAAGATGCAAAAAATGTGTAAAAACGTATAAAAAAAAGTGTATAAAATACACATATAATCATGTAATTCGATTTGAAATAAATAAACAAAATACCAATAAAAGAATCTGTATTTGGATAAATATAAATATACAAAATACCCATAAAAAATAAACATAAAATAAGGTAAATTTGTAATGAAATATATGTACAAAATACACATAAAATAATGTAAATTTATATGAAAATATATATACAAATACACATAAAATACCATGAATTTGTATAAAATTATATATTCAAAATAAATATTAAATAATGTAAATGCGTATAAAAATATATATATATAAAGTACATATAAAATAATGTAAATTCGTATCAATATAAATCAACAAAATACCAATAAAATAATATATATTTGAATGAAAATAGATTTACAAAATACACATAACATAACTAAAATTTGTATTGAAATATATACATAAATACATAAAAATAATTTGAGTTTGTGTGAAAATAGATATTCAAAATACACATAAAAATAGGTAAATTTCTTTTGAAATATACATACAAAATACCCATAAAATATTGTAAATTTGTGTCAAAATATATAAACAAATACACATAAAATAACGTAAATTTGTATGAAAAATATTTACAAAATACACATAGAATAATGTCATATCGTATTAAAATGAATGAGCAGAATATCAATAAAATAACGTAAATTTGTATGAAAATAAAGATGCAAAATACCCATAAAATAAAGCATATTTTTTATAAAAATACATATACAAAAATACACATAGAATCATTAAATTTGTATTAAAATTAATATACAAAATGTATATACAATAAGGTAAATTTGTATTGAAAAAATATGCAAAATACACATAAAAGTGTAAATTTGTTTAAAAATCTATATACGAATACACATAATATAACGTAGATTTCTATAGAAATATATATACAAAATACATATGAAATGATGTAAATACGTATCAAAATATATATACAAAATACACATTAAATAATTTAAATTCTCGTCAAAATAAATAAACAACATATCAATAAAAGAATGTGTATTTGTATGAAAATAGATATACAAAATACTCATAAAATAACCTAAGTTTGTATAAAACTATATACAAAAATACACAAAAATAATTTAAATTTGTATGAAAATAAATATACAAAATACACATAAAATTAGGTAAATTTGTATTGAAATACATATACAAAATACACATAAAATAATGGAAGTTTGAATGAAAATATATAAACATATACACTTAAAATAACGTAAATTTGTATCAAATATATATACAAAATACTAATTAAATAATGTAAATGTGTATACAAAAATATATTCAAAACACAAATATAATAATTTAAAATCGTATCAAAATAAATACACAGAATATTAATAAAATAATGTAAATTTGTATGAAAATAAAATGCAAAAAAATAACGCAATATATATATATATATATATATATATATATATATATATATATATATATATATATATATATATATATATATATATATATATATATATATATATATATATATATATATATATATATATATATATATATATATATATATATATATAACAAAATAAACATAAAATATTATAATTTGTATTAAAATAAATATAAAAAATGCACATAATGTAATGTAAATTTGTATTGAAATAGATATGCAAAATAAATATAAAATAATGTTAATTTGTTTCAAAATATATATACGAATACACATAAAATATATATATATATATATATATATATATATATATATATAAATGAATATATATATATATATATATATATATATATATATTTATATATATATATATATATATATATATATACATATATATATATATATATATATATATATATATATATATATAGAAAATACACATGAAATAATCTAAATTGTATTGAAATAAATGAACAAAATACATATAAAATAATGTAAATTTGTTTCAAAATATATATAGAAAATACACATAAAATAACGTAAATACAAATAAATATATACAAAATACATAAAATGATTTGAATTTGAATAAATATATATAAAATATACTTAAAATAAGGCATATTTATAATGAATATATATTTCATAGAAATTTATTATATATAGAAAATACACATGAAATAATCTAAATTTGTATCGAAATAAATGAACAAATACAGATAAAATAATGTAATTTGAAATATATATAGAAAATACATAAAATAACGTAAATACAAATAAATATATACACATAAAATGATTTGAATTTGAATGAAAATAGATATAAAAATAAACTTAAAATAAGGCAAATTTATAATGAAATATATATACAAAATACACATAATATAATGTAGATTTGTTTCAACATATATATAAAAATACACAAACATAAGTTAAATTTCTATGAAAATAAATATACAAAATACACATAAAATTAGGTAAATTTGTGAAGAAATACATATACAAAATACACATAAAATATCGTAAATTTGAATGAAAATATATAAACAAATACACTTAAATTAACATAAATTTGTATAAAATATATATAAAAAATACTCATTAAATAATGTAAATATGTATAAAAAATATATATACAAAACACAAATAGAATAATGTAAAATCGTATTAAAATAAATACACAGAATGTAAATAAAATAATGTAAATTTGTATGAAAATAGAGATGCAAAATACCCATAAAATAACGCATTTTTTATAAATATACAAAATACACATGAAAGGATGTAAATACGTATAAAAATATATATACAAAATACACATTAAATAATGTAAATTCGCGTCAAAATAAATAAACAAAATGTCAATAAAAGAATGTGTATTTTTATGAAAATAAATATACAAAATACACATAAGATAACATAAATTTGTATAAAACTATATACAATAATACACAAAAATAATTTAAATTTGGATGAAAATAAATATACAAAATACACATAAAATTAGGTAAATTTGTATTGAAATGCATATACAAAATACACATAAAATGCTGTAAATTTGAATGAAAATACATAAACAAATACACTTAAAATAACGTAAATTTGTATAAAAAAATATATACAAAACACAAATAGAATAATGTAAAATCGTATCAAAATATATACACAGAATATTAATAAAATAATGTAAATTTGTATGAAAATAAAGAAGCAAAATACCCATAAAATATATATACAAAAATACACATAAAAAAATTTATTTGTATTAAAATAAATATACAAAATACACATACAATAAGGTAAATCTGTATTGAAATAGATATGCAAAATACATATAAAACAATGTAAATTTGTTTCAAAATATATATACGAATACACATAAAATAACGGAGATTTGTATAAAAATATATACAAAATACACGTAAAATGAAGTAAATACGTATAAAAAAATGTATACAAAATACACATAAAATAATGTAAATTCGTATCAAAATAAATAAACAAAATACCAATAAAAGAATGTGTATTTGTATAAATATAAATATACAAAATACTCATAAAATAACGTAAATTTGTATAAAACTATATACAAAAATACAGAGAAGTAATTAAATTCGTATGAAAATAGATATACAAAATACAGATAAAATGAGCTAAATTTGAATTGAAATGTATATACAAAATACATAAAATAATGTAAATTTGTATCGAAATATTTATAAAAATACATATAATAACGTAAATTTGTTTAAAAATATATAAACAAAATACACATTAAGTAATGTAAATACGTATAAAAAATATGTACAAAATACACATATAATCATGTAATTCGTATCAAACTAAATAAACAAAATAGCAATAAAATAATGTAAATTTGTATGAGAAAACATATACAAATACATATAAAATAAAGCTAATTTCTATAAAAATATATGTCCAAAAATGAACGTAAATTAAATTAACTTTGGATGAAAATATATATACAGAACACACATTAAATAATGTAAATGCGTACATAAAATAACCTAAATTTGTATAAAACTATATACAAAAATACACAAAAATAATTTAAATTTGTATGAAAAGAAATATACAAAATACACATAAAATTAGGTTAATTTCTATTGAAATACATATACAAAATACACATAAAATAATGTAAATTTGAAAGAAAATATATAAACAAATACACATATAATAACGTAAATTTGTATGAAATATATATACAAAATACATATTAAATAATGTAAATATGTATAAAAAAAATATATACAAAACACAAATAGAATAATGTAAAATCGTATCAAAATATATACACAGAATATTAATAAAATAATGTAAATTTGTATGAAAATTAAGATGCAAAATACCTATAAAATAACGCATTTTTATAAAATTATTGATACCAAAATACACATAAAATATTTGAATTTGTATCAAAATAAATATACAAAATGCACATACAATAAGGTAAATTTGTATTGAAATAGATATGCAAAATACATATAAAATAATGTAAATTTGTTTCAAAATATATATGCGAATACACATAAAATAACGTAGATTTCTATAAAAATACATATACAAAATACACATAAAATTAAGTAAATACGTATAAAAAATGTATACAAAATACACATAAAATAATGTAAATTCGTATAAATATAAATAAACAATATAGCAATAAAAGAATGTGTATTTGTATAAATATAAATATACAAAATGCACTTAAAATAACGTTAATTTATATAAAACTATATACATAAAATAACGCAAATTTCTAAAAAAATATATGTACAAAAAAGGACATAAAATAAATTTGCATAAAAATATATATACAAAACACACATTAGATAATGTAAATGAGTATAAAAATATGTATACAAAATACCTATGAAATAATCTAAATTCGTATCGAATTAAATTAAGAAAATACCAATATAATAATGTAATTTTGGATGAAAATATATATACAAAATACACATAAAATAACCTAAACACAAATACAAATATACACATAAAATAATTTAAAATTGAATGAAATAAATATACAAAATAAACATAAAATAAGGTAAATTTGTAATGAAATATATGAAAAAATACACATAAAATAATAAAAATTTGTATGAAAATATATATACAAATACACATTAAATAACATGAATTTGTATAAAATTTGTATCAAAATATATACGAATACACACAATAAAATAACGTAATTTTTTTATGAAAATGTATATACAAAATACACATAAAATAATGTAAATTTGTATAAAAATATATAAACAAATACACATAAAATAATGTAAATTTGGATAAAATATATATACAAAATAAACCTTAAATAATGTAAATATGTAAAAAAAATATATACAAAATACACATAGAATAATGTTAAATCGTATCAAAATAAATAAAGAGAATATCAATAAAATAATGTAAATTTGTATGAAAATAAAGCTGCAAAATATCCATATAATAACGCATATTTGCATAAAAATATATATACAAAAATACATATAAAATAATTAAATTTGTATTAAAATAAATATACAATATGCACGTACAATTAAGAAAATTTGTATTGAAATAGATATGCAAAAAACACATCAATAATGTAAATTTGTATCAAAATATATATACGAATACTCATAAAATAGAGAAAATTTCTATGAAAATATACATACAAAATAGATATACAAAATACACATATAACTAGTTAAATTTGTATTTAAATACATGTACAAAAAACACATAAAATAATGTAGATTTGTATGAAATGAAAACAAATACATTTTATATAAAATATATATACAAAATACACATAGAATAATGTAAAATCATACCAAATAAATACACAGAATATCAATAAAATAATGTAAATTTGTATGAAAATAAAGATGCAAAATACCCATAAAATAAAGCATATTTTTTAAAAATACATACACAAAAATACACATAGATTAATCAAATTTGTATTAAAATTAATATACAAAATGCACATACAATAATGTAAATTTGTATTGAAAAAATATGCAAAATACACATAAAACAATGTAAATATGTTTCAAAATATATATACGAATACACATAAAATAACGTATATTTCTATAGAAATATATATACAAAATACACTTGAAATAATGTAAATACGTATAAAAATATAAATACAAAATACACATTAAATAATGTTAATTCATGTCAAATAAATAAAAAAAATATCATGAAAAGAATGTGTATTTGTATGAAAATAGATATACAAAATACACATAAAATAACCTAAATTTATATAAAACTATATACAAAAATAAACAAAAATTAATTTAAACTTGTATGAAAATAAATATACAAAAAACATAAAAATAGGTAAATTTGTATTGAAATACATATACAAAATACACATAAAATAAAGTAAATTTGAATGAAAATATATAAACATATTGACTTAAAATAACGTAAATTTGTATCAAATATGTATACAAAAAACACTTTAAATAATGTAAATATGTATAAAAAAATATAAACAAAACACAAATAAAATAATGTAAAATCTTATCAAAATGAATACAGAAAATATTAATAAAATAATGTAAATTTGTATGAAAATTAAGATTCAAAATACCCATGTCATGTGTATTCGTATATATATTTTGAAACAAATTTACATTGTTTATATGTATTTTGCATATCTATTTTTGTGTATTCTGTATTTATTTTTGTTATACATAGAATAATGTAAAATCGTATCAAAATAAGTACACAGAATATCAATAAAATTATTTAAATTTGTATGAAAACAAAGATGCAAAATACCCATAAGATAAAGCATATTTTTTTTTAAATACATATACAAAAATACACATAGAATAATTAAATTTGTATTAAAATTAATATACAAAATCCACACATACAATAAGGTAAATTTGTATTGAAAAAAAAAACGCAAAATACAAATAAAAAAGTGTAAATTTGTTTCAAAATATATATACGAATACACATAAAATAACGTAGATTTCTATTGAAATATATATACAAAATACACATGAAATTATGTAAATACGTATAAAAATATATATATAAAATACAAATTAGGTAATGTAAATTCGTGTCAAAATAAATAAACAAAATATCATGAAAAGAATGTGTATTTGTATGAAAATAAATAATAGATAATAAATTTGTATGAAATATATATGCAAGATATACATTAAATAATGTAAATATGTATAAAAATATATATACAAAAAACAAATAGAATAATGTAAGATCGTATCAAAATAAATACACCATGTCATGTGTATTCGTATATATATTTTGAAACAAATTTCCATTGTTTATATGTATTTTGCATATCTATTTTTGTGTATTCTGTATTTGTTTTGTTATACATAGATTAATGTAAAATCGTATCAAAATAAGTACACAGAATATCAATAAAATAATTTAAATTTGTATGAAAACAAAGATGCAAAATACCCATAAGATAAAGCATATTTTTTTTAAATACATATACAAAAATACACATAGAATAATTAAATTTGTATTAAAATTAATATACAAAATGCACACATACAATAAGGTAAATTTGTATTGAAAAAAAACGCAAAATACAAATAAAACATTGTAAATTTGTTTCAAAATATATATACGAATACACATAAAATAACGTAGATTTCTATAGAAATATATATACAAAATACACATGAAATTATGTAAATACGTATAAAAAATATATATATAAAATACAAATTAAGTAATGTAAATTCGTGTCAAAATAAATAAACAAAATATCATGAAAAGAATGTGTATTTGTATGAAAATAAATAATAGATAATAAATTTGTATGAAATATATATGCAAGATATTCATTAAATAATGTAAATATGTATAAAAAAATATATACAAAAACAAATAGAATAATGTAAGATCGAATCAAAATAAATACACCGAATATTAATAAAATAATGTAAATTTGTATGAAAATAAAGATGCAAAATTCCCATCAAATAGCGCATTTCTTATAAAAATATATATACCAAAATACACATAAAATATTTAAATTTGTATTGAAATAAATGTACAAAATGCACATACAATAAGGTAAACTTCTATTGAAAGAGATATGCAAAAATACATATAAAACAAAAGTAAATTTGTTTCAAAATATATACGAATACACATAAAATAACGTAGATCTCTATAAAATATATATACAAAATACACATAAAATTAGGTAAATACGTATAAAAAATGTAAACAAAATACACATAAAATAATATAAATTGAAACAAAATAAATAAACAAAATATCAATAAAAGAATGTGTATTTGTATAAATATAAATGTACAAAATAAATATACAAAATAAACATAAAATAAGGTAAATTTGTAATGAAATATATGTACAAAATACACATAAAATGATGTAAATTTATGTGAAAATATATATACAAATACACATAAAATACCATGAATTTGTATAAAATTATATATACAAAATAAATATTAAATAAAGTAAATGCGTATAAAAATATATGTAAATAGTACATATAAAATAATGTAAATTCGTATCAATATAAATCAACAAAATACCAATAAAATAATATATATTTGATTGAAAATAGATTTACAAAATACACATAACATAACTAAAATTTGTATTGAAATATATACAAAAATACATAAAAATAATTTGAATTTGTATGAAAATAGAGATTCATAATACACATAAAAATAGGTAAATTTCTTTTGAAATATATATACAAAATACCCATAAAATATTGTAAATTTGTGTCAGAATATATAAACAAATACTCATAAATAACATAAATTTGTTTGAAAAATATATACAAAATACACATAGAATAATGTCAAATCGTATCAAAATGAATGAGCAGAATATCAATAAAATAACGTAAATTTGTATGAAAATAAAGATGCAAAATACCCATAAAATAAAGCATATTTTTTATAAAAATACATATACAAAAATATACATATAATAATTAAATTTGTATTAAAATTAATATACAAAATGCATATACAATAAGGTAAATTTGTATTGAAAAAATATGCAAAATACACATAAAAGTGTAAATTTGTTTAAAAATCGATATACGAATACACATAATATAACGTAGATTTCTATAGAAAGATATATACAAAATATACATGAAATGATGTAAATACGTATAAAAATATATATATACAAAATACACATTAAATAATTTAAATTCTCGTCAAAATAAATAAGCAAAATATCAATAAAAGAATGTGTATTTGTATGAAAATAGATATACAAAATACTCATAAAATAACCTAAGTTTGTATAAAACTATATACAAAAATACACAAAAATAATTTAAATTTGTATGAAAATCAATATACAAAATACACATAAAATTATTTTGTATATCTATTTTATACAAATGTACGTTATTTTATGTGAATTTGTTTTTATTTCATACAAATTTACATTATTTTATGTGTATTTTGTACATGTATTTAAAAACAAATTTAACTAATTATATATTTTTATAAAAATACATATACAAAAATACACATAGATTAATCATATTTGTATTAAAATTAATATACAAAATACACATACAATAAGGTAAATTTATATTGAAAAAATATGCAAAATACACATAAAACAATGTAAATTTGTTTCAAAATATATATACGAATACACATAAAATAACGCAGATTTCTATAGAAATTTATATACAAAATACACTTGAAATAATGTAAATACGTATAAAAATATATATACAAAATACACATTAAATAACGTTAATTCGTGTCAAAATAAATAAACAAAATATCATGAAAAGAATGTGTATTTGTATGAAAATAGATATACAAAATACACATAAAATAACCTAAATTTGTATAAAACTATAAACAAAAATACACAAAAATAATTTAAACTTGTATGAAAATAAATATACAAAAAACATATAAAATTAGGTAAATTTGAATTGAAATACATATACAAAATACACATAAAATAATGTAAATTTGAATGAAAATATATAAACATATAGACTTAAAATAACGTAAATTTGTATCAAATATATATACAAAAAACACATTAAATAATGTAAATATGTATAAAAAATATATACAAAACACAAATAAAATAATGTAAAATCGTATCAAAATAAATACAGAAAATATTAATAAAATAATGTAAATTTGTATGAAAATTAAGATGCAAAATACCCATAAAATAACTCATTTTTTTATAAAAAAATATATACGAAAAAACATAAAATATTTGATTTTGTATTAAAATAAATAGATATACAAAATACACATAAAATAAGCTAAATTTGAATTGAAATATATATACAAAATACATAAAATAATGTAAATTTGTATCAAAATACCTATACAAATACACATATAATAACGTAAATTTGTATAAAAATATATAAACAAAATACACATTAAATAATGTAAATACGTATAAAAAAATGTAAAAAATACACAAATAATCATGTAGTTCGTATCAAAATAAATAGACAAAATACCAATAAAATAATGTAAATTTCTATGAGAAAACATATACAAAATACACATAAATAACGCAAATATCAATAAAAATATATATAATATAATATATTTTTATACATATTTAAAATATTTAATGTATATTTTGTATATATATATATATTTTATCCAAATTTACGTTATTTTATATGTATTTGTTTATATATTTTCATACAAATTTACATTATTTGATGTGAGTTTTGTATATGTATTTCAATACAAATTTGCCTAACTTTATGTGTATTTTGCATATCTATTTTCAAACAAATTTAAATTATTTTTGTGTATTTTTGTATATATTTTTATACAAATTCTAGTTATTTTATTTGTTTATGTATATATATTTTCCTACAAATATACATTCTTTTATTGAATTTTGTGTATTTAATTTTACGAATATACATTATTTTATGTGTATATTGTATATATATTTTTCTACGTATTTAAACTATTTCATACATTTTCATAAAAATTTACGTTATTTTATTGTGTGTATTCGTATATATTTTGAAACATTTTATACAAATTCATGTTATTTTATGTGTATTTGTATTTATATTTTCATACAAATTTATATTATTTTATGTGTATTCTTACATATATTTTATTACAAATTTACCTTATTTTATGTTTATTTTGTATATTTATTTCATTCAATTTTAAATTATTTAATGTGTATATTTGTATTTGTATTTAGGTTATTTTATGTGTGTTTTCTATATATTTTCATCAAAAATTACGTTATTTTATTGTTATTTTCTTAATTTAACTCGATACGAATTTAGATTATTTCATAGGTATTTTCTATACATATTTTTATACTCATTTACATTATCTAATGTGTGTTTTGTATATATTTTTTTATGCAAACTAATTTTATGTGCATTTTTGTACATATATTTTTATAGAAACAAAACGTTATTTTATGTGTATTTTGTATATGTTTTCTCATACAAATTTACATTATTTAATTAGTTTTTTGTTTATTTATTTTGATACGAATGACTTGATTATTGGTGTATTTTGTAAAAAAAATTTTATACGTATTTACATTACTTAATGTGTATTTTGTTTATATATTTTTTTTACAAATTTACGTTATTATATGTGTATTTGTTAAAAATATTTTGAAACGAATTTACTTTATTTTATGTATTTTGTATATATATTTCAATTCAAATTTAGCTTATTTTGTGTGTATTTTGTATATCTATTTTCAAGCAAATTTAATTTCTTATGTATTTATGTATATAGTTTTATACAAATTTACGTTATTTTATGTGCATTTTGTATATTTATATTTATACAAATACACATTCTCTTATTGGTATTTTGTTTATTTTTATTTATACGAATTTACATTATTTTATGTGTATTTTGTATACATTTTTGATTCGTATTTACTTAGTTTTATTTGTATTTTGTATATATATTTTTTTATAGAAATCTACGTTATTTTATGTGTATTCGTATATATATTTTGAAACAAATTTACATTGTTTTATATGTATTTTTTATCTATTTCAATACAAATTTACCTTATTTATATGGATTTTGTATATTTATTTTAATACAAATTCAGATATTTATGTGTATCTTGGTATATATATTTAAAAAAAAAAGCGCGTTATTTTATGGGTATTTTGCATCTTAATTTTCATACAAATTTACATTATTTTATTAATATTCTGTGTATATTATTTTGATACGATTTTATATTATACTATTTGTGTTTTGTATATATTTTTTTATACATATTTTCATTATTTAATGTGTATTTTTATATGTATTTTATACAAATTAACGTCATTTTAAGTGTATTTGTTTATATAATTTCATTCAAATTTACATTATTTTAAGTGTATTTTGTATATGTATTTCAATACAAATTGACCTAATTTTATGTGTAATTTGTATATTTATTTTCATACAAATTTACATTATTTTGTGTTTTTTGTATATACATATAGAGTAAATTTCTATGAAAATATATATTCAAAATACATATAAAATCAATTAAATAAGTATAAAATATATATATCAAATACACCTAAAAAATGAAAATTCGTATCAAAGTAAATAAACAAAATTCCGATAAAAGAACGTATATTTGTATAAAATAAATATACAAAATACACATAAAATTACGTAAATTTGAATAAAATATATACGAAAAAACAAAAATAAATTTCAATTTATATGGAAATAGATATACAAAATACACATATAATTAGTTAAATTTGTATTTAAAACATGTACAAAATACACATAAAATAATGTAAATTTGTATCAAATGAAAACAAATTCACATAAATAACGTACATTTGTATAAAATATATATACAAAATATATTTAAATAATGTAAAATCGTACCAAAATAAATACACAGAATATCAATAAAATAATGTAGTTTTGTATCAAAATAAAGATGCAAAATACCAATAAAATAAAGCATATTTTCTTAAAATACATATACAAGAATACACATAGAATAATTAAATTTGTATTAAAATTAATATACAAAATGCACGTAAAATAAGGAAATTTGTATTGAAAAATATACAAAATGCACATAATATTATGTATATTTGTTTGAAATTATATATACAAATACACATAAAATAACGTATATTTCTATAGAAATATATATAAAAATAAATATGAAATGACGTAAATACGTACAAAATATATATACACAATACACATTAAATAATATAAATTCGCATCAAAATAAATAAACAAAATATCAATAAAAGAATGTGTATTTGTATGAAAATAGATATACAAAATACACAAAATATTGTAAATTTGTATAAAAATATATATACAAAATACACATAAAACTAGTTAAATTTCTATTGAAATAGATATACAAAATACACATAAAATAATGTAAATTTGAATGAAAATATATAAACAAATTCACTTAGAATAACTTAAATTTGTATGAAATATATATAGAAAATACACATTAAATAATGTAAATATGTATGAAAAGTATATACAAAACACAAATAGAATAATGTAAATAGTATCAAAATAAATACACAGTATATTAATAAGATAATGTAAATTTGAATGAAAATAAAGACGCAAGACACCCATAAAACAACGCATTTTTTTTAAATATATATACCAAAATACACATAAAATATTTAAATTTGTATTACAATAAATATACAAAATGCACATACAATAAAAAATTTGAATGAAAATATATATAGAAAATACACATAAAACAATGTAAATTTGTATCAAAATATATATATATACAAATATACGTATAATAACATAAATTTGTATAAATATATATACAAAATACATAAAATGAAGTAAATACGTATAAGAAAATGTATACAAAATACACATAAAATAATGTAACTCGTATCAAAATAAATAGACTAAATGCCAATAAAAGAATGTTTACTTGTATAAATATAAATATACAAAATACACATAAATAACGTAAATTGTATAAAACTAAATACAAAAATAAACAAAAATAATTATATTTGTATGAAAATAAATATACAAAAGACACATAAAATAAGCTGAATTTGAATTGAAATAAATATAGAAAATACATAAAATAATGTAAATTTGTATCAAAATATATATTCAAATACACATATATTAAAATTAATATACAAAATGCCTATATAATAAGGTAAAGTTGTATTGAAAAAGATGCAACAGACACGTTTACTCATACAAATTTATATTATTTTATTGGTATTTTGTTTATTTATTTTGATACGAATTACATGATTATATGTGTATTTTGTACATATTTTTTTATACGTATTTACATTATTTAATGTGTATTTTGTGTATACATTTTCATACAAATTACGTTATTATATGTGTATTTGTATTTACTTTATTTCATGTATTTTGTATATATATTTCAATTCAAATTTAGCTTATTTCGTGTGTATTTTGTATATATTTTCATCCAAATTTAATTATTTATGTGTATTTTTGTATATAGTTTTATACAAATTTACGTTATTTTATGTGTATCTTGTATATTTATATTTATACAAATACACATTCTTTTATTGCTATTTTGTTTATTTATTTTGATACGAGTTTACATTATTTTATGTGTATTTTGTATACATTTTTTTTAAACTTTTTTTCTTCATTTCATGTGTATTTTGTATATATATTTTTATAGAAATCTACGTTATTATATGTGTATTTGATATATATTTTGAAACAAATTTACATTGTTTTATATGTATTTTGCATATCTATTTCAATACAAATTTACCTTATTGTATGTGTTTTTTGTATATTTATTTTAATACAAGTTTAATTTTTTTATGTGTATTTTGGTATATATATTTTTATAAATAAAAAAAATGCGTTATTTTATGGGTATTTTGCTTCTTTATTTTCATACAAATTTACATTATTTTATTAATATTCACTGTATTTATTTTGATACGATTTTACATTATTCTATTTGTGTTTTGTACATATTTTTTTATACAAATTTACGTAATTTTAAGTGTATTTGTTGATGTATTTTCATTCAAATTTACATTATTTTATGTGTATTTTGCGTATGTATTTCAATACAAATTTACCTAATTTTATGTGTATTTTGTATAATTATTTTCATACAAATTTAAAATATTTTGTGTATTTTGTATATAGTTTGATACAAATTTAGGTTATTTTATGTGTATTTTGTATATCTATTTTCATACAAATACACATTCTTTTATTGATATTTTGTTTATTTATTTTGACGCGAATTTTATGTGAATTTGTTTTCATTTCATACAAATTTACATTATTTTATGTGTATTTTGTACATATATTTAAATACAAATTTAACTAATTATATGTATTTTGTACATCTATTTTCATACAAATTGAAATTTATTTTTTTGTTTTTTTGTATATATTTTTATTCAAATTTTCGTAATCTTAAAAAAAATATATATACCAAAATACACAAAATATTTAAATTTGCATTGAAATAAATATACAAAATGCACATACAATAAGGTAAATTTGTATTGAAAGAGATATGCAAAAATACATATAAAAGAATGTAAATTTGTTTCAAAATATATATACGAATATAAATAAAAAAACGTAGATTTCTATAAAAATATATATAGAAACTACACATAAAATTAATTAAATACGTATAAAAAAATGTATACAAAATACACATAAAATAATGTAAATTCGAATTAAAATAAATAAACAAAATACCAATAAAAGAATGTGTATTTGGATAAATATAAATATACAAAATACACATACAAAATAAACATAAAATAAGGTAGATTTGTAAAAAAATATATGTACAAAATACACATAAAATAATGTAAATTTATATAAAAATATATATACAAATACACATAAAATTACATGAATTTGTATAAAAATATATATTCAAAATAAATATTAAATAATGTAAAAGCGTATAAAAATATATATACAAATACAGATACAAAAATACACATCGAATAATTAAATTTGTATTAAAATTAATATATAAAATGCGTATATAATAAGGTAAATTTGAATTGAAAAATATACAACATACACGTTTACTCATACAAATTTATATTATTTTATTGGTATTTTGTTTATTTATTTTGATACGAAATACATGATTATATGTGTATTTTGTACATATTTTTTATACGTATTTACATTATTTAATGTGTATTTTGTTTATATATTTTCATACAAATTTACGTTATTATATGTGTATTTGTATAAATATTTTGATACAAATTTACTTTATTTCATGTATTTTGTATATATATTTCAATTCAAATTTAGCTTATTTTGTGTGTATTTTGTATATATTTTCATACAAATTTAATTACTTCTGTGTATTTTTGTATATAGTTTTATATAAATTTACGTTATTTTATGTGTATTTTGTATATTTATATTTATACAAATACACATTCTTTTATTGCTATTTTGTTTATTTATTTTGATACGAGTTTACATTATTTTATGTGTATTTTGTATACATTTTTTTATACGTATTTACTTCATTTTATGTGTATATTGTATATATATTTTTATAGAAATCTACGTTATTATATGTGTATTCGTATATATATTTTGAAACAAATTTACATTGTTTTATATGTATTTTGCATATCTATTTCAATACAAATTTACCTTATTGTATGTGTTTTTTGTATATTTATTTTAATACAAATTTAATTTTTTATGTGTATTTTGGTATATATATTTTTATAAATAAAAAATGCGTTATTTTATGGGTATTTTGCTTCTTTATTTTCATACAAATTTACATTATTTTATTAATATTCTGTGTATTTATTTTGATACGATTTTACATTATTCTATTTGTGTTTTGTACATATTTTATATAAATTTACGTTATTTTAAGTGTATTTGTTTATGTATTTTCATTCAAATTTACATTATTTTATGTGTATTTTGTGTATGTATTTCAATACAAATTTACCTAATTTTATGTGTATTTTGTATATTTATTTTCATACAAATTTAAAATATTTTTGTGTATTTTTGTATATAGTTTGATACAAATTTAGGTTATTTTATGTGTATTTTGTATATCTATTTTCATACAAATACACATTCTTTTATTGATATTTTGTTTATTTATTTTGACGCGAATTTTATGTGAATTTGTTTTCATGTCATACAAATTTACATTTTATATGTATTTTGTACATGTATTTAAATACAAATTTAACTAATTATATG
The DNA here is from genome assembly GCF_024679095.1 of Eriocheir sinensis. Taxonomy (NCBI): domain Eukaryota; kingdom Metazoa; phylum Arthropoda; class Malacostraca; order Decapoda; family Varunidae; genus Eriocheir; species Eriocheir sinensis. The sequence continues at coordinate 156,739 of NW_026111521.1, forward strand.
TGTATTATGTATTATTTTATATAAATTGAAATTAATTTTGTGTATTTTAGTATATATTTTTATTCAAATTTTCGTAATTTTATGTGAATTTTGTATATTTATTTTCCTACAAATATACGTTCTTTTATCGGAATTTTGTTTATTTATTTTGATACGAGTTTTCATTATTTTAGGTGTATTTGATATATATATTTTTATACTTATTTACATAATTTTATATGTATTTTGAATATATATATTCATAGAAATTTACTCTATTTTATGTGTATTTTGTACATATATTTCATTACAAATTTACCTTATTTTATGTTTATTTTGTATGTGTATTTTGTACATTTATATTTATACAAATACACATTCTTTTATTGGTATTTTGTTTATTTATTTTGTTTCGAATTTACATTATTTTATGTGTATTTTGTTTACATTTTTTTATACGTATTTACTTAATTTTATGTGTATTTTGTATATATTTTTATAGAAATCTACGTTATTTTATGTGTATTCGTACATATATTTTGAAACAAATTTACATTGTTTTATATGTACAATAAGGTAAATTTGTATTGAAATAGATATGCAAAATACATATAAAGCAATGTAAATTTGTTTCAAAATATGTATACGAATACACATAAAATAACGTAGATTTCTATAAAAATATATATACAAAATACACATAAAATGAAGTAAATACGTATAAAAAATGTATACAAAATACACATAAAATAATGTAAATTCGTATCAAAATAAATAAACAAAATACCAATAAAAGAATATGTATTTGTATAAATATAAATATACAAAATACACATAAAATAACGTAAATTTATACGTATGAAAATATATACAAAACACACACAAAATAAGCTAAATTTGAATTGAAATATATATACAAAATACATGCAATAAAGTAAATTGGTATCAAAATATTTATTCAAATACACATATAATAACGTAAATTTGTATGAAAATATATAAACAAAATACACATTAAATAATGTAAATACGTATAAAAAAATGTGTACAAAATACACATATAATCATGTAATTCGTATCAAAATAAATAAACAAAATGCCAATAAAATAATAAAAATTTGTATGAGTAAACGTGTATAAATATAAATGTAAAAAATACACATACAAAATAAACATAAAATAAGGTAATTTTGTAATGAAATATATGTACAAAATACACATAAAATAATGTAAATTTATATGAAAATATATATACAAATACACATAAAATACCATGAATTTGTATAAAATTATATATTCAAAATAAATATTAAATAGTGTAAATGCGTATAAAATATATATAAAAGTACATATAAAATAATGTAAATTCGTATCAATATAAATCAACAAAATACCAATAAAATAATATATATTTGAATGAAAATAGATTTACAAAATACACATAACATAACTAAAATTTGTATTGAAATATATACAAAAATACATAAAAATAATTTGAGTTTGTATGAAAATAGATATTCAAAATACACATAAAACTAGGTAAATTTCTTTTAAAATATATATACAAAATAACCATAAAATATTGTAAATTTGTGTCAAAATATATAAACAAATACACATAAAATAACGTAAATTTGTATGAAAAATATTTACAAAATACACATAGAATAATGTCAAATCGTATCAAAATGAATAAGCAGAATATCAATAAAATGACGTAAATTTGTATGAAAATAAAGATGCAAAATACCCATAAAATAAAGCATATTTTTTTAAAAATATTTATGCAAAAATACACATAGAATAATTAAATTTGTATTAAAATTAATATACAAAATGCATATACAATAAGGTAAATTTGTATTGAAAAAATATGCAAAATACACAAAGTGCAAAGTTGTTTAAAAATCTATATACGAATACACATAATATAACGTAGATTTCTATAGAAATATATATACAAAATACACATGAAATGATGTAAATACGTATAAAAATATATATACAAAATACACATTAAATAATTTAAATTCTCGTCAAAATAAATAAACAAAATATCAATAAAAGAATGTGTATTTGTATGAAAATAGATATACAAAATACACATGAAATGATGTAAATACGTATAAAAATATATATACAAAATACACATTAAATAATTTAAATTCTCGTCAAAATAAATAAACAAAATATCAATAAAGGAATGTGTATTTGTATGAAAATAGATATACAAAATACTCATAAAATAACCAAAGTTTGTATAAAACTATATACAAAAATACACAAAAATAATTTAAATTTGTATGAAAATAAATATACAAAATACACATAAAATTAGGTAAATTTGTATTGAAATACATATACAAAATACACATAAAATAATGGAAGTTTGAATGAAAATATATAAACATATACACTTAAAATAACGTAAATTTGTATCAAATATATATACAAAATACTAATTAAATAATGTAAGTATGTATAAAAAAATATATACAAAACACAAATAGAATAATGTAAAATCGTATCAAAATAAATACACAGAATATTAATAAAATAATGTAAATTTGTTTGAAAATAAAGATGCAAAATAGCCATAAAATAACGCATTTTTTATAAAAATATATATACCAAAATACACATAAAATATTAAAATTTATATTAAAATAAATATAAAAAATGCACATACTGTAAGGTAAATTTCTATTGAAATAGATATGCAAAATACATATAAAACAATGTAAATTTGTTTCAAAATATATCTACGAATACACATAAAATAACGTTGATTTCTATAAAAATATATACAAAATACACATAAAATGAAGTAAATACGTATAAAAAAATGAATATAAAATACACATAAAAATCGTATCAAAATAAATAAACAAAATACCAGTAAAAGAAAGTGTTTTTGTATAAATATAAATATACAAAATACACATAAAATATCGTAAATTTGTATAAAACTATATACAAAAATACAGAGAAGTTATTAAATTTGTATGAAAATATATATACAAAATACAGCTAAAATAAGCTAAATTTGAATTGAAATGTACATACAAAATACATAAAATAATGTAAATCTGTATCAAAATATTTATACAAATACATATAATAACGTAGATTTGTTTAAATATATATAAACAAAATACACATTAAGTAATGTAAATACGTATAAAAAATATGTACAAAATACACATATAATCATGTAATTCGTATCAAAATAAATAAACAAAATAGCAATAAAATAATATAAATTTGTATGAGAAAAAATATACAAATAACGCAAATTTCTATAAAAATATATGTACAAAAATGCACATAAAATACAGTAAATTAGCATAAAAATATATATACAAAACACACACTAAATAATGTAAATGCGTACATAAAATAACCTAAATTTGTATAAAACTATATACAAAAATACCCAAAATAATTTAAATTTGTTTGAAAAGAAATGTACAAAATACACATAAAATTAGGTAAATTTGTGGAAATACATATACAAAATACACATCAAATAATGTAAATTTGAATGAAAATATATAAACAAATACACTTAAAATAACGTAAATTTGTATAAAATATATATGCAAGATACACATTAAATAATGTAAATGTGTATAAAAAAATATATACAAAAAAACAAATAGAATAATGTAAAATCGTATCAAAATACATACACAGAATATCAATAAAATAATGTAAATTTGTATGAAAATAAAGATGCAAATTTCCCAAAAATTATCGCATTTTTTATAAAAATATATATACCAAAATACACATAAAATATTTAAATTTGTATTGAAATAAATATACAAAATGCATATAGAGTAAGGTAAATTTGTATTGAAAGAGATATTCAAAAATACATATAAAACAATGTAAATTTGGTTCAAAATATATATACGAATACACATAAAATAAAGTAGATTTCTATAGAAATATATATACAAAATACATATGAAATTATGTAAATACGTATAATAATATATATACAAAATACATATCAAATAATGTAAATTCGTGTCAAAATAAATAAACAAAATATCATGAAAATAATGTGTGTGTATGAAAATAGATAATAGATAATAAATTTGTATAAAATATATATGCAAGATACACATTAAATAATGTAAATATGTATAAAAAAAAGTATATACAAAAAACAAATAGAATAATGTAAAATCGTATCAAAATAAATACACCGAATATTAATAAAATAATGTAAATTTGTATGAAAATAAAGATGCAAAATTCCCATCAAATAGCGCATTTCTTATAAAAATATATATACCAAAATACACATAATATATTTAAATTTGTATTGAAATAAATATACAAAATGCACATACAATAAGGTAAATTTGTATTGAAAGAGATATGCAAAAATACATATAAAACAATGTAAATTTGTTTCAAAATATATATACGAATACAAATAAAAAACGTAGATTTTTATAAATATATATATATATACAAAATACACATAAAATTAAGTAAATACGTATATAAAAATGTATACAAAATACACATAAAATAATGTAAATTCGAATTAAAATAAATAAACAAAATACCAATAAAAGAATGTGTATTTGGATAAATATAAATATACTAAATACACATACAAAATAAACATAAAATCAGGGAGATTTGTAAAAAAATATATGTACAAAATACACATAAAATAATGTAAATTTATATAAAATATATATACAAATACACATAAAATACCATGAATTTGTATAAAAATATATATTCAAAATAAATATTAAATAATGTAAAAGCGTATAAAAATATATATACAAAGTACATATAAAATAATGTAAATTCGTATCAATATAAATCAACAAAACACCAATAAAATAATATATATTTGAATGAAAATAAATTTACAAAATACACATAACATAACTAAAATTTGTATTAAAATATATACAAAAATACATAGAAATAATTTGAGTTTGTATGAAAATAGATATACAAAATACACATAAAACTAGGTAAATTTCTTTTGAAATGTATATACAAAATACCTATAAAATATTGTAAATTTGTGTCAAAATATAAGCAAATACACATAAAATAACGTAAATTTGTATGAAAAATATATACAAAATACACATAGAATAATGTCAATTCATAGCAAAATGAATGAGCAGAATATCAATAAAATAATGTAAATTTGTATGAAAATAAAGATGCAAAATACCCAAAAAATAAAGCATATGTTTATAAAAATACAGATACAAAAATACACATCGAATAATTAAATTTGTATTAAAATTAATATACAAAATGCGTATATAATAAGGTAAATTTGTATTGAAAAAATTTGCAGCATACACGTTTACTCATACAAATTTATATTATTTTATTGGTATTTTGTTTATTTATTTTGATACGAATTACATGATTATATGTGTATTTTGTACATATTTTTTATACGTATTTACATTATTTAATGTGTATTTTGTTTATATATTTTCATACAAATTTACGTTATTATATGTGTATTTGTTTAAATATTTTGATACAAATTTACTTTATTTCATGTATTTTGTATATATATTTCAATTCATATTTAGCTTATTTTGTGTGTATTTTGTATATATTTTCATACAAATTTAATTACTTCTGTGTATTTTTGTATATAGTTTTATATAAATTTACGTTATTTTATGTGTATTTTGTATATTTATATTTATACAAATACACATTCTTTTATTGGTATTTTGTTTCTTTATTTTGATACGAATTTACATTATTTTATGTGTATTTTGTATACATTTTTTTATACGTATTTACTTCATTTTATGTGTATTTTGTATATATATTTTTATTGAAATCTACGTTATTTTATGTGTATTCGTATACATATTTTGAAACAAATTTACATTGCTTTATATGTATTTTGCATATCTATTTCAATACAAATTTACCTTATTGTACATATAAAACAATGTAAATTTGTTTCAAAATATATGTACGAATACACATAAAATAAAGTAGATTTCTATAAAAAATTATACAAAATACACATAAAATTAAGTAAATACGTATAAAAAAATGTAAACAAAAAACATAAAATAATGTAAATTCGAAACAAAATAAATAAACAAAATACCAATAAAAGAATGTGTATTTGTATAAATATAAATGTACAAAATACACATACAAAATAAACATAAAATAAGGTAAATTTGTAATGAAATATATGTACAAAATACATAAAATAATGTAAATTTATATGAAAATAAATATACAAATACACATAAAATACCATGAATTTGAATAAAATTATATACTCAAAATAAATATTAAATAATGTAAATGCGTATAAAAATATATATACAAAGTACATATAAAATAATGTAAATTCGTATCAATATAAATCAACAAAATACCAATAAAATAATATATGTTTGAATGAAAATAGATTTACAAAATACATATAACCTAACTAAAATTTGTATTGAAATATATACAAAAATACATACAAATAATTTGAGTTTGAATGAAAATAGATATTCAAAATACACCTAAAACTAGGTAAATTTCTTTTGAAATATATATACAAAATACCCATAAAGTATTGTCATAATTTCATATGTATTTTGTATATATATTTCTATAGAAATCTACTTTATTTTATGTGTATTCGTATGAATATTTATTTTGATACAAATTCAAATATTTTATGTGTATTTTGGTATCAATAATTTTATAAAAAATGCGTTATTTTATAGGTATTTTGCATCTTAATTTTCATACAAATTTTCATTATTTTATTAATATTCTGTGTATATATTTTGATACGATTTTACATTATTCTATTTGTGTTTTGTATCTATTTTTTTATACATATTTACATTATTTAATGTGTATTTTGTATATATATTTCATACAAATTTACGTTATTATATGTAAATTTGTTTATATATTTTCTTTCAAATTTACATTATTTTATGTGTATTTTGTATATGTATTTCAATAGAAATTAACCTAATTTTATGTGTATTTTGTATATTTCTTTTCATACAAATTTAAATTATTTTTGTGTATTTTTGTATATAGGTTTATACAAATTTAGGTTATTTTATGTACGCATTTACATTATTTAATATGTGTTTTGTGTATATATTTTTATCCAAAGTTAATTTATTTTACGTTCATTTTTGGACATATATTTTTATAGAAATTAGCGTTGTTTTATATGTATTTGTATATGTTTACTCATACAAATTTACATTATTATATTGCTATTTTGTTTATTTAGTTTGATACGAATTACATGATTATATGTGTATTTTGTACATATCTTTTATACGTATTTACATTACTTAATGTGTATTTTGTTTATATATTTTGAAACAAACTTACGTTATTATATGTATTTTTATAAATATTTTGATACAAATTTACATTAATTTATGTATTTTGTATATACATTTCAATTCAAATCTAGCTTATTTTATCTGTATTTTGTATATCTATTTTCATACGAATTTAATTACTTCTGAGTATTTATATATAGTTTTATACAAATTTACGTTATTTTATGTGTATTTTGTATATTTATATTTATACAAATACACATTCTTTTATTGGTATTTTGTTTATTTATTTTGATACGAATTTACATTATTTTATGTGTATTTTGTATACATTTTTTTATACGTATTTACTTCATTTTACGTGTATTTTGTATATATATTTCTATACAAATCTACGTTATTTTATGTGTATTCGTATATATATTTTGAAACAAATTTACATTGTTTTATATGTATTTTGCATATCTATTTCAATACAGATTTACCTTATTGTATGTGTATTTTGTATATTTATTTTAATACAAATAAATTTTTTATGTGTATTTTTGTATATATATTTAAAAAAATGCGTTATTTTATGGGTATTTTGCTTCTTTATTTTCATACAAATTTACATTATTTTATTAATATTCTGTGTATTTATTTTGATACGATTTTACATTATTCTATTTGTGTTTTGTATATATTTTTTTATGCAAATTTACGTTATTTTAAGTGTATTTGTTTATGTATTTTCATTCAAATTTACATTATTTTATGTGTATTTTGTATATGTATTTCAATACAAATTTACCTATTTTTATATGTTTTTTGTATATTTATTTTCATACAAGTTTAAATTATTTTTGTGTATTTTTGTATATAGTTTTATACAAATTTAGGTTATTTTATGTATATTTTGTATATCTATTTTCATACAAATACACATTCTTTTCATGATATTTTGTTTATCTACTTTGACACGAATTAACATTATGTAATGTGTATTTTGTATATATATTTTTATACGTATTTACATTATTTCAAGTGTATTTTGTATAGATATTTCTATAGAAATCTGCGTTATTTTAAGTGTATTCATATATATATTTTGAAACAAATTTACATTGTTTTATGTGTATTTTGCATATTTTTTCAATACAAATTTACCTTATTGTATGTGCATTTTGTATATTAATTTTAATACAAATTTGATTAATCTATGTGTATTTTTGTATATGTATTTTTATAAAAATATGCTTTATTTTATGGGTATTTTGCATCTTTATTTTCATACAAATTTACATTATTTTATTGATATTCTGTGTATTTATTTTGATATGTTTTTACATTATTCTATGTGTATTTTGTATATATATTTTATATAAAATGTATTTGTTTTCATTTCATACAAATCTACATTATTTATGTGTTTTTTGTACATGTATTTAAATACAAATTTAACTAGTTATATGTGTATTTTGTATATCTATTTTGTATGTATATTTTCATAGAAATTTACTCTATTTTATGAGTATTCGTATATATATTTTGATACAAATTTACATTATTAATGTGTATTTTGCATATCTATTTCAATACAAATTTACTTTATTGTACGTGCATTTTGTATATTTATTTTAATACAAATTTAATTATTTTATATGTATTTTTGTATATATACTTTTATGCAAATATGCGTTATTATATGGATATTTTGCATCTTTATTTTCATACAAATTTACATTACTTTATTGATATTCTCTTTATTTATTTTGATACGATTTAACATTATTCTATGTGTTTTTGTATATATTTTTTTATACATATTTACATTATTTAATTTTCATTTTGTATATATATTTTATCCAAATTTACATTATTTTATGTGTATTTGTTTATATATTTTCATACATATTTACATTATTTTATGTGTATATTGTATATATATTTTATACGTATTTAAATTATTTTATGTGTATTTTGTATATACATTTTCATAAAAACTACGTTATTTTATTTTGTGTATAAGTATATATTTTGATACAAATTTTATACAAATTCATGTTATTTAATGTGTATTTGTATATATATTTTCATACAAATTTATATTATTTTATGTGTATTTTTTCATATATTTCATTACAAATTTACCTTATTTTATGTTTATTTTGTATATTTATTTCATTCTATTTTAAATTATTTTATGTGTATATTTGTATTTGTATTTAGGTTATTTTATGTGTATTTTGTATATATATTTTCATCCAAAATTACATTATTTTATTCATATTTTCTTAATTTAACTCTGTACAATTTAGATTATTTCATAGGTATTTTGTATACATATTTTATACTCATTTACATTATCTAAAGTGTGTTTTGAATATATATTTTATGCAAATTTAATTTTGTTCATTTTGTACATATATTTTTATAGAAATTTGCGTTATTTTATGTATATAGTTTTATATAAATTTACGTTATTTTATGTGCATTTTGTATATTTATATTTATACAAATACACATTCTTTTATTGGTATATTGTTTATTTATATTTATACGAATTTACATTATTTTATGTGTATTTTGTATACATTTTTTATACGTATTTACTTAATTTTATGTGTATTTTGTATATGTATTTTTATAGAAATATACGTTATTTTATGAGTATTCGCATATATATTTTGAAACAAATTTACATTATTTTATATGTATTTTGCATATCTATTTCAATACAAATTTACCTTATTGTATGTGCATTTTGTATATTTATTTTGATACAAATTCAAATATTTTATGTGTATTTTGGTATCAATAATTTTATAAAAAATGCGTTATTTTATAGGTATTTTGCATCTTAATTTTCATACAAATTTACATTATTTTATTAATATTCTGTGTATATATTTTGATACGATTTTACATTATTCTATTTGTGTTTTGTATATTTTTTTTTAAACATATTTACATTATTTAATGTGTATTTTGATTATATATTTCATACAAATTTACGTCATTATATGTGTATTTGTTTATATATTTTCTTTCAAATTTACATTATTTTATATGTATTTTGTATATGTATTTCAATACAAATTTACCTAATTTTATGTGTATTTTGTATATTTCTTTTCATACAAATTTAAATTATTTTTGTGTATTTTTGTATATAGTTTTATACAAATTTAGGTTATTTTATGTACGGATTTACATTATTTAATGTGTGTTTTGTATATATATTTTTATCCAAAGTTACTTTATTTTACGTTCATTTTTGGACATATATTTTTATGGAAATTAGCGTTATTTTATATGTATTTGTATATGTTTTCTCATACAAATTTACATTATTTTATTGATATTTTGTTTATTTAGTTTGATACGAATTACATGATTATATGTGTATTTTGTACATATTTTTTATACGTATTTACATTACTTAATGTATATTTTGTTTATATATTTTTAAACAAATTTACGTTATTATATGTATTTTTATAAATATTTTGATACAAATTTACATTATTTTATGTATTTTGTATATACATTTCAATTCAAATTTAGCTTATTTTATCTGTATTTTGTATATCTATTTTCATACGAATTTAATAACTTATGTGTATTTTTGTATATAGTTTTATAAAAATTTACGTCATTTTATGTGTATTTTGTATATTTATATTTATACAAATACACATTCTTTTATTGGTATTTTGTTTATTTATTTTGATACGAATTTACATTAATTTATGTGTATTTTGTATACATTTTTTTTACACGTATTTACTTCATTTTATGAGTATTTTGTATATATATTTTTATACAAATCTACGTTGTTTTATGTGTATTCGTATATATATTTTGAAACAAATTTACATTGTTTTATATGTCTTTTGCATATCTATTTCAATACAGATTTACGTTATTGTATGTGTATTTTGTATATTTATTTTAATACAAATTAATTTTCTTATGTGTATTTTTGTATATATATTTTCATAAAAAAAAGCGTTATTTAATGGGTATTTTGCTTCTTTATTTTCATACAAATTTACATTATTTTATTAAAATTCTGTTTATTTATTTTGATACGATTTTACATTATTCTATTTGTGTTTTGTATATATTTTTTTATACAAATTTACGTTATTTTAAGTGTATTTTGTATATTTTATAACAAATTTACATTATTTTATGTGTATCTGTTAAAATATTTTGATACAAATTTAAATTATTTTGTGTATTTTGTATATATATTTTGATACAAATTTAGTTTATTTTATGTATTTTGTATATCTATTTTCATTCGTATACAAATACACATTCTTTTAATATATTTTGTTTATTTATTTTGACATAATTTACATTATTTAATGTGTATTTTATATATATTTTATGTACAATTTACATCATTTCATGTGTATTTTGTATAGTTTTAAACAAATTTATATTATTTAATGTGTATTTTTGTATATATATATTTATACAAATACATTCTTTTATTTGTATTTGTTTATTTATTTTGATACTAATTTACATTATTTTATGTGTATTTTGTATACATTTTTATACGTATTTACTTAATTTTATGTGTATTTTGTATATATATTTATAGAAATTTACCTTATTTCATGTGTATTAAAATATATTTTGAAACAAATTTACATTGTTTATATGTATTTGCATACCTATTTTGTGTATTCTGAATTTATTTTTGTTATACATAGAATAATGTAAAATCGTATCAAAATAAATACACAAAATATCAATAAAATAATTTAAATTTGTATGAAAATAAAGATGCAAAATACCGATAAGATAAAGCATATTTTGTTTAAAAATAAATATACAAAAATACACATAGAATAATTAAAATAGTATTAAAAATAATATACAAAATGAACAAATACAATAAGGTAAAAATTTATTGAAAAAAAAATCAAAATACAAATAAAACAAAGTAAATTTGTTTCAAAATATATACGAATACACATAAAATAACGTAGATTTCTATAGAAATATATATACAAAATACACATGAAATTATGTAAATACGTATAAAAATATATATATAAAAAATACACATTTAATGTAAATTCGTGTCAAAATAAATAAACAAAATATCATGAAAAGAATGTGTATTTGTATGAAAATAAATAATAGATAATAAATTTGTATGAAATATATATGCAAGATACACATTAAATAATGTAAATATGTATAAAAAAATATATATATACAAAAAACAAATAGAATAATGTTCAAATAGCGCATTTCTTATAAAATATATATACCAAAATACACATAAAATATTTAAATTTGTATTGAAATAAATATACAAAATGCACATACAATAAGGTAAACTTGTATTGAAAGAGATATGCAAAAATACATATAAAACAATGTAAATTTGTTTCAAAATATATATACGAATACACATAAAATAACGTAGATTTCTATAAAAATATATATACAAAATACACATAAATTAGGTAAATACGTATAAAAAAAACGTAAGCAAAATACACATAAAATAATATAAATTCGAAACAAAATAAATAAACAAAATACCAATAAAGAATGTGTATTTGTTCTGTGTATTTTGTATATAGTTTTATACAAATTTACGATATTTTATGTGTATTTTGTATATTTATATTTATACAAATACATTCTTTTACTGGTATTTTGTTTATTTATTTTGATACGATTTTTATGTATTTTGTATTCATTTTTTAATACGTATTTACTTCATTTTATGTATTTTGTATATATTTTATAGAATTCAACGTTATTTTATGTGTATTCATATATATATTTTGAAACAAATTTACATTGTTTTATATGTATTTTGCATATCTATTTCAATACAAATTTACCTTACAGTATGTGCATTTTATATTTATTTTAATACAAATTTTAATATTTATGTGTATTTTGGTATATATATATATATATATATATATATATATATATATATATATATATATACATATATATATATATATATATATATATATATATATATATATATATAAATATATATATATATATATATATATATATATATATATAAATATATATATATATTTATATATATTAATATATTTTTTATATATACAAATTTACATTATTTAGTTAATATTCTGTGTATTTATTTTGATACGATTTTACATTATTCTATTTGTGTTTTGTATATATTTTTTATACATATTTACATTATTTAATTATTTTGTATATATATTTACAAATTTACGTTATTTTAAGTGTATATATATTTTCATTCAAATTTCCATTATTTTATGTGTATTTTGTATATGTATTTCAATACAAATCTACCTAATTTTGTGTATTTTGTATATTTATTTTCATACAAATTTAAATTATTAGTGTGTATTTTTGTATATAGTTTTATACAAACTTAGGTTATTTTATGAGTATTTTGTATATCTATTTTCATACAAATACACATTCTTTTATTGATATTTTGTTTATTTATTTTGACGAGAATTTAAATTATTCAATGTGTAGTTTGTATATATATATATATATATATATATATATATATATATATATATATATATATATATATATATATATATATATATATATATATATATATATATATATATATTTTTTTTTTATACGTATTTACATCATTTCATGTGTATTTTGTATATATATTTCTATAGAAATCTACGTTATTATATGTGTATTCGTATATAGATTTTTAAACAAATTTACGTTTAATGTGCATTTTGTATATTTTTTCAATACAAATTTACCTTATTTTACGTGCATTTTGTATATTAATTTTAATACAAATTTAATTAATCTATGTGTATTTTTGTATATGTATTTTTAAAAAAATATGCTTTATTTTATGGGTATTTTGCATCTTTATTTTCATACTAAATTACATTATTTTATTGATATTCTGTGTATTTATTTTGATACGATTTTACATTATTCTATGTGTATTTTGTATATATTTTTCATTTAATTTAGCTTATTTTATGTGTATTTTGTACATATATTTATTTTAATACAAAATCAAATATTTTATGTTTTTTCGTATATATATTTTTATAAAAAATGCGTTATTTTATGGGTATATTGCATCTTAATTTTCATACAAATTTACATTATTTTATTAATATTTTCTGTATTTATTTTGATAAGATTTTATATTATTTTATTTGTGTTTAGTATATATTTTTTTTATACATATTTACATTATTTAATGTATTTTTTGTATATATATTTGATACAAATTTACGTTATTTTAGGTCTATATGTTTATATATTTTCATTCAAATTTACATTATTTTATGTGTATTTTGTATATGTATTTCAATACAAATTTACCTAATTTTATATGTTTTTTGTATATTTATTTTCATACAAGTTTAAATTATTTTTGTGAATTTTTGTTTATAGTTTTATACAAATTTAGGTTATTTTATGTGTATTTTGTATATCTATTTTCATACAAATACACATTCTTTTCATGATATTTTGTCTATTTATTCTGACACGAATTAACATTATTTAATGTGTATTTTGTATATATATTTTTATACGTATTTACATTATTTCAAGTGTATTTTGTATATATATTTCTAGAGAAATCTGCGTTATTTTATGTGTATTCGTATATATATTTTGAAACAAATTTACATTGTTTTATGTGTATTTTGCATATTTTTTCAATACAAATTTACCTTATTGTATGTGCATTTTGTATATTAATTTTAATACAAATTTGATTAATCTATGTGTATTTTTGTATATGTATTTTTATAAAAATATGCTTTATTTTATGGGTATTTTGCATCTTTATTTTCATACAAATTTACATTATTTTATTGATATTCTGTGTATTTATTTTAATATGATTTTACATTATTCTATGTGTATTTTGTATATATATTTTATATATTTACATAATTTTATATGTATTTTGAATATATATTTTCATAGAAATTTACTCTATATGTATATGTATAGAAAATACACATGAAATAATCTAAATTCGTATCGAAATAAATGAACACAATACCGATAAAATAATGTAATTTTGAATGAAAATATATATAGAAAATACACATAAAATAACGTAAATACAAATAAATATATACACATAAAATGATTTGAATTTGAATGAAAATAGATATAAAAATAAACTTAAAATAAGGCAAATTTATAATGAAATATATATACAAAATACACAAAATAATGTAGATTTGTTTCAAAATATATATACGAATACAAATAAAATAACGTAGAGTTTATATACACGTGAAATGTTGTAAATACGTATAAAAATATATATACAAAATACACATTAAATAATGTAAATTCGTGTCAAAATAAATAATTAAAATATCAATAAAAGAATGTGTATTTGTATGAAAATACATATACAAAATACACATAAAATAACGTAAATTTGTATAAAACTATATATAAAAATACACAAACATAAGTTAAATTTGTATGAAAATAAATATAGAAAATACACATAAAATTAGGTAAATTTGTAAAGAAATACATATACAAAATACACATAAAATAATGTAAATTTGAATGAAAATATATAAACAAATACACTTAAATTAACATAAATTTGTATAAAATATATATAAAAAATACTCATTGAATAATGTAATTATGTATAAAAAATATATATACAAAACACAATTAGAATAATGTAAAATCGTATTAAAATAAATACACAGAATGTAAATAAAATAATGTAAATTTGTATGAAAATAAAGATGCAAAATACCCATAAAATAACGCATTTTTTATAAATATACAAAATACACATGAAAGGATGTAAATATGTATAAAAATATATATACAAAATACACATTAAATAATGTAAATTCACGTCAAAATAAATAAACAAAATGTCAATAAAAGAATGTGTATTTGTATGAAAATAAATATACAAAATACACATAAGATAACATAAATTTGTATAAAACTATATACAAAAATACACAAAATTTTTTTAAATTGTATGAAAATAAATATACAAAATACACATAAAATTAGGTAAATTTTTATTGAAATACATATACAAAATACACATAAAATACTGTAAATTTGAATGAAAATACATAAACAAATACACTTAAAATAACGTAAATTTGTATAAAAAAATATATACAAAATACACGTAAAATGAAGTAAATACGTATAAAAAATGTATACAAAATACGCATAAAATATATAAACAAAATACTATTAAAAGAATATGTATTTGTATAAATATAAATATACAAAATACATATAAAATAACGTAAATTTGTATAAAACTATATACAAAAATACACAGAAGTAATTAAATTCGTTTGAAAATAGATATACAAAATACAGATAAAATAAGCTAATTTTGAATTGAAATGTATATACAAAATACATAAAATAATGTAAATTTGTATCAAAATATTTAAAAAAATACATATAATAACGTAAATTTGTTTAAAAATATATAAACAAAATACACATTAAGTAATGTAAATACGTATAAAAAATATGTACAAAATACACATATAATCATGTAATTCGTATCAAACTAAATAAACAAAATAGCAATAAAACAATGTAAATTTGTATGAGAAAACATATACAAATACATATAAAATAACGCTAATTTCTATAAAAATATATGTCCAAAAATGAAGGTAAAATAAATTAACTTTGGATAAAACTATATATACAAAACACACATTAAATAATGTAAATGCGTACATAAAATAACCTAAATTTGTATAAAACTATATACAAAAATACACAAAAATGATTTAAGTTTGTATGAAAAGAAATATACAAAATACACATAAAAGTAGGTTAATTTCTATTGAAATACATATACAAAATACACATAAAATAATGTAAATTTGAAAGAAAATATATAAACAAATACACATATAATAACGTAAATTTGTATAAAATATATATACAAAATACACGCTAAATAATGTAAATATGTATAAAAAAATATATACAAAACACAAATAGAAAAATGTAAAATCGTATCAAAATATATACACAGAATATTAATAAAATAATGTAAATTTGTATGAAAATTAAGATGCAAAATACCTATATAATAACGCATTTTTTATAAAATTATTGATACCAAAATACACATAAAATATTTGAATTTGTATCAAAATAAATATTCAAAATGCACATACAATAAGGTAAAATTGTATTGAAATAGATATGCAATATACATATAAAATAATGTAAATTTGTTTCAAAATATATATGCGAATACTCATAAAATAACGTAGATTTCTATAAAAATACATATACAAAATACACATAAATTTAAGTAAATACGTATAAAAAAATGTATACAAAATACACATAAAATAATGTAAATTCGTATAAATATAAATAAACAATATAGCAATAAAAGAATGTGTATTTGTATAAATATAAATATACAAAATGCACATAAAATAAGGTAAATTTATATAAAACTATATACATAAAATAACGCAAATAAAGCATATATTTATTTTAAATACATATACAAAAATACACATAGAATAATTAAATGTGTTAAAATTAATATACAAAATGCACATACAATAAGGTAAGTTTGTATTGAAAAAAAAAAGCAAAATACACATAAAACAGTGTAAATTTGTTTCAAAAGATATATACGAATACACATAAAATAACGTTGATTTCTATAGGAATATATATACAAAATGCACATGAAATGATGTAAATACGTATAAAAATATATACAAAATACATATAAAATACTGTAAATTCGCGTCAAAATAAATAAACAAAATATCAATAAAAGAATGTGTATTTGTATGAAAATAGATATACAAAATACACATAAAATAACCTAAATTTGTATCAAACTATATTCTAAAATACACAAAAATATTTTAAATTTGTATGAAAATAAATATACAAAATACACATAAAATTAGGTAGATTTGTATTGAAATACATATACAAAATACACATAAAATAATGTAAATTTGAATGAAAAGACATAGACAAATACACTTAAAATAACGTAAATTTGAATAAAAAAAATATTTACGAAACACAAATAGAATACTGTAAAATCGTATCAAAATAAATACACAGAATAATAATAAAATAATGTATATTTGTATGAAAATAAAGAGGGAAAATACCCATAAAATAACGCATTTTTTTTATTTATAAAAATATATATACCAAAATACACATAAAAAAAAAATTGAATTAAAATAAATATATAAAAAACACATACAATAAGGTAAATTTGTATTGAAATAGATATGCAAAATACATATAAAACAATGTAAATTTGTTTCAAAATATGTATACGAATACACATAAAATAACGTAGATTTCTATAAAAATATATATACAAAATACACGTAAAATGAAGTAAATACGTATAAAAAAATGTAAACAAAATACACATAAAATAATGTAAATTCGTATCAAAATAAATATACAAAATACTAATAAAAGAATGTTTATTTGTATAAAAATAAAAATACAAAATGAACATAAAATAACGTAAATTTATATAAAACTATATACAAAAATACACAGAAGTATTTTAATTTGTATGAAAATAGATATACAAAATAAGGTAAATTCGTTTCAAATTCAATAAACAAAATTCAGATAAAAGAAAGTATATTTGTAGAATAAATAAATATACAAAATACACATAAAATAACGAAAATTTGTTTGAAAATATATAAAAAAAATAAACAAAAATAATTTCAATTTGTATGAAAATAAATATACAAAATACACATGTATTTTGTATATCTATTTTCACACAAATTTAATTACTTTTGTGTATTTTTGCATATAGTTTTATATAAATTTACGTTATTTTATTTGTATTTTGTATATTGTATATTTACAATACACATTCTTTATTAGTATTTTGTTTATTTATTTGATACGAGTTTACATTATTTATATGTATTTTGTATACCTTTTATACGTATTTACTTCATTTTATGTATTTTGTATATTTATTTTCATAGAAATCTACATTATTTTATGTGTATTCGTATATATATTTTGAAAAAAATTTACATGGTTTTATATGTATTTTGCATATCTATTTCAATACAAATTTACCTTATTGTATGTGCATTTTGTATATTTATTTTAATACAAATTCAAATATTTTATGTGTGTCTTGGTATAAATATTTTTATAAAAAATGCGTAATTTTATGGGTATTTTGCATCTTAATTTTCATACAAATTTACATTATTTTATTAATATTCTGTGTATTTATTTTGATACGATTTTATATTATTCTATTTGTGTTTTATTTTTTTATACATATTTACATTATTTAATGTGTATTTTTTTATATATATTTTATACAAATTTACGTTATTTTAAGTGTATTTGTTCATATATTTATAAATTTGTATTGAAATACATACACAAAATACACATAAAATTATGTAAATTTGAATGAAAATACATAAACAAATACACTTAAAATAACGTAAATTTGTATAAAAAAATATGTACAAAACACAAATAGAATAATGTAAAATCGTATTAAAATAAATACACAGAATATTAATAAAATAATGTAAATTTGTATGAAAATAAAGAAGCAAAATACCCATAAAATAACGCATTTTTTTTATTTATAAAAATATATATACCAAAATACACATCAAAAAATTAAATTTGTATTAAAATAAATATACAAAAAACTCATACAATAAGGTAAATTTGTATTGAAATAGATATGCAAAATACATATAAAACAATGTATATTTGTTTCAAAATATATACACGAATACACATAAAATAACGTAGATTTCTATAAAAAATATATATACAAAATACAAATAAAATGAAGTAAATACGTATAAAAAAATGTATACAAAATACACATAAAATAATGTAAATTCGTATCAAAATAAATAAACAAAATACCAATAAAAGAATGTGTATTTGTATAAATATAAATATACAAAATACACATAAAATAACGTAAATTTTTATAAAACTATATACAAAAATACACAGAAGTAATTAAATTCGTATGAAAATAGATATACAAAATACAGATAAAATAAGCTAAATTTGAATTGAAATGTATATACAAAATACATAAAGTAATGTAAATTTGTATCAAAATATTTATAAAAATACATATAATAACGTAAATTTGTTTAAAAATATATAAACAAAATACACATTAAGTAATGTAAATACGTATAAAAGATATGTACAAAATACACATATAATCATGTAATTCGTATAAAACTAAATAAACAAAATAGCAATATAATAATGTAAATTTGTATGAGTAAACATATTCAAATACATATAAAACAACGCTAATTTCTATAAAAATATATGTCCAAAAATGAACGTAAAATAAATTAACTTTGGATAAAAATATATACACAAAACACATATTAAATAATGTAAATGCGTACATAAAATAACCTAAATTTGTATAAACCTATATACAAAAATACACAAAAATAATTTAAATTTGTATGAAAAGAAATATACAAAATACACATAAAATTAGGTTAATTTCTATTGAAATACATATACAAAATACACATAAAATAATGTAAATTTGAAAGAAAATATATAAACAAATTTACATATAATAACGTAAATGTGTATGAAATATATATACAAAATACACATTAAATAATGTAAATATGTATAAAAAAATAGATACAAAACACAAATAGAATAATGTAAAATCGTATCAAAATATATACACAGAATATTAATAAAATAATGAAAATTTGTATGAAAATTAAGATGCAAAATACCTATAAATTAACGCATTTTTTTTTAAATTATTGATACCAAAATACACATAAAATATTTGAATTTGTATCAAAATAAATATTCATACGAATACACATAAAATAAAGTAGATTTCTATAGAAATATATATACAAAATACATATGAAATTATGACAATACTTTATGGGTATTTTGTATATATATTTCAAAAGAAATTTACCTAGTTTTAGGTGTATTTTGAAAATCTATTTTCATTCAAACTCAAATTATTTGTATGTATTTTTGTATATATTTCAATACAAATTTTAGTTAGGTTATATGTATTTTGTAAATCTATTTTCATTCAAACATATATTATTTTATTGGTATTTTGTTGATTTATATTGATACGAATTTACATTATTTTATATGTACTTTGTATATATATTTTTATACGCATTTACATTATTTAATATTTATTTTGAGTATATAATTTTATTCAAATTCATGGTATTTTATGTGTATTTGTATATATATTTTCATATAAATTTACATTATTTTATGTGTATTTTGTACATATATTTCATTACAAATTAACCTTATTTTATGTTTATTTTGTATGTGTATTTTGTACATTTATATTTATACAAATACACATTCTTTTATTGGTATTTTGTTTATTTATTTTGTTTCGAATTTACATTATTTTATGTGTTTTTTGTTTACATTTTTTTATACGTATTTACTTAATTTTATGAGTATTTTGTATATATATTTTTATAGAAATCTACTTTATTTTATGTGTATTCGTACATATATTTTGAAACAAATTTACATTGTTTTATATGTACAATAAGGTAAATTTGTATTGAAATAGATATGCAAAATACATATAAAGCAATGTAAATTTGTTTCAAAATATGTATACGAATACACATCAAATAACGTAGATTTCAATAAAAATATATATACAAAATACACATAAAATGAAGTAAATACGTATAAAAAAATGTATACAAAATACACATAAAATAATGTAAATTCGTATCAAAATAAAGAAACAAAATACCAATAAAAGAATGTATTTGTATAAATATAAATATACAAAATACACATAAAATAACGTAAATTTATATAAAACTATATACAAAAATACACAGAAGTAATTAAATTTGTATGAAAATATATACAAAATACACACAAAATAAGCTAAATATGAATTGAAATATATATACAAAATACATGAAATAAAGTAAATTTGTATCAAAATATTTAAACAAATACACATATAATAACGTAAATTTGTGAAAATATATAAACAAAATACACATTAAATAATGTAAATACGTATAAAAAATATGTAGAAAATACACATATAATCATGTAATTCGTATCAAAATAAATAAACAAAATACCAATAAAATAATATAAATTTGTATGAGTAAACGTGTATGCTGCAAATTTTTTCAATACAAATTTACCTTATTATATACGCATTTTGTATATTAATTTTAATACAAATTTAATTATTCGATGTGTATTTTTGTATCTGTATTTTTATAAACATATGCTTTATTTTTTGGGTATTTTGCATCTTTATTTTCATACAAATTTACATTATTTTATTGATATTCTGCTCATTCATTTTGCTACGAATTGACATTATTCTATGTGTATTTTTTATATATTTTTAATACAAATTTACGTTATTTTATGTGTATTTGCTTATATATTTTGACACAAATTTACAATATTTTATAGATATTTTGTATATACATTTCAAAAGAAATTTACCTAGTTTTATGTGTATTTTGTATATCTATTTTCATACAAACTCAAATTATTTCTATGTATTTTTTATATATTTTAATACAAATTTTAGTTATGTTATGTGTATTTTGTAAATTTATTTTCATTCAAATATATATTATTTTATTGGTTTTTTGTTGATTTATATTGATACGAATTTACATTATTTTATATGTACTTTGTATATATATTTTTATACGCTTTTACATTATTTAATATTTATTTTGAATATATATTTTTATACAAATACATGGTATTTTATGTGTATTTGTATATATATTTTGATATAAATTTACATTATTTTATGTGTATTTTGTACATATATTTTTTTACAAATCTACCTGATTTTATGTTTATTTTGTATGTGTATTTAGTATATTTATATTTATCCAAATACACATTCTTTTATTGGTATTTTGTTTATTTATTTTAATTCGAATTTACATTATTTTATGTGTATTTTGTATACATTTTTTATACGTATTTACTTAATTTTATGTGTATTTTGTATATATATTTTTATAGAAATCTACGTTTTTTTATTTGTATTCGTATATATATTTTATATGTATTTTTGCATATCTCTTTCAATACAAATTTACCTTATTGTATGTGCATTTTGTATATTTATTTCAATACAAATTTAAATATATTATGTGTATTTTGGTATATATATTTTTATAAAAAATGCGCTATTTGATGGGAATTTTGCATCTTTATTTTCATACAAATTTACATTATTTTATTAATATTCGGTGTATTTATTTTGATACGATTTTACATTATTCTATTTGTTTTTTGTATATACTTTTTTTATACATATTTACATTATTTAATGTGTATCTTGCATATATATTTTATACAAATTTATTATCTATTATCTATTTTCATACAAATACACATTCTTTTCATGATATTTTGTTTATTTATTTTGACACGAATTTACATTATTTGATATTTGATATTTGATATGTACGTATTTACATAATTTCATATGTATTTTGTATATATATTTCTATTGAAATCTACTTTATTTTATGTGTATTCGTATATATATTTTGAACCAAATTTACATTGTTTTATATGTATTTTTGAATATCTCTTTCAATACAAATTTACCTTACTCTATATGCATTTTGTATATTTATTTCAATACAAATTTAAATATTTTATGTGTATTTTGGTATATATATTTTTTAAAAAAATGCGATAATTTTTGGGAATTTTGCATCTTTATTTTCATACAAATTTACATTATTTTATTGATATTCTGTGTATTTATTTTGATACGATTTTACATTATTCTATTTGTTTTTTGTATATATTTTTTATACACATTTACATTATTTAATGTGTATCTTGCATATATATTTTATACAAATTTACGTTATTTTAAGTGTATTTGTTTATATATTTTCATTCAAATTTACATTATTTGATGAGTATTTTGTATATGTATTTCCATACAAATTTACCTAATTTTATGTGTATTTTGTATATTTCTTTTCAAACAAATTTAAATTATTTTTGTGTATTTTTGTATATAGTTTTATACAAATTTAGGTTATTTTATGTACGCATTTACATTATTTAGTGTGTGTTTTGTATATATATTTTTATGCTAATTTACGGTATTTTATGTGCATTTTTGTACATATATTTTTGTAGAAATTTGCGTTATTTGTATATTTTTTCTCATACAAATTTATATTATTTTATTGCTATTTTGTTTATTTATTTTGATACGAACTACATGATTATATGTGTATTTTGTACATATTTTTTATACGTATTTACATTACTTAATGTGTATTTTGTTTATATATATTTAAACAAATCTACGTTATTATATGTATTTGTATAAATATTTTGATACAGATTTACATTATTTTATGTATTTTGTATGTACATTTCAATTCAAATTTAGCTTATTTTAGATGTATTTTGTATATATATTTTCATACAAATTTAATAACTTCTCTGTATTTTTGTATATAGTTTTATACAAATTTACGATATTTTATGTGCATTTTGTATATTTATATTTATACAAAAACACTTTCTTTTACTGGTATTTTGTTTATTTATTTTGATACGATTTTTATGTGTATTTTATATTCATTTTTTTATACGTATTTACTTTATTTTATGTGTATTTTGTATATATTTTTATAGAAATCAACGTTATTTTATGTGTATTCGTAGATATATTTTGAAACAAATTTACATTGTTTTATATGTATTTTGCATATCTATTTCAATAGAAATTTACCTTACAGTATGTGCATTTTTTATATTTATTTTAATATAAATTTTAATATTTATGTGTATTTTGGTATATATATTTTTATAAAAAATGCGTTATTTTATGGCTATTTTGCATCTTTATTTCCAAACAAATTTACATTATTTTATTAATATTCTGTGTATTTGTTTTGATACGATTTTACATTATTCTATTTGTGTTTTGTATATATTTTTTATACTTAAATTATTTAATTAGTATTTTGTATATATATTTGATACAAATTTACGTTATTTTAAGTGTATATGTTTATATATTTTCATTCAAACTTCCATTATTTTATGTGTATTTTGTATATGTATTTCAATACAAATTTACCTAATTTTATGTGTATTTTGTATATTTATTTTCATACAAATTTAAATTATTTTTGTGTATTTTTGTATATAGTTTTATACAAACTTAGGTTATTTTATGAGTATTTTGTATATCTATTTTCATACAAATACACATTCCTTTATTGATATTTTGTTTATTTATTTTGACGAGAATTTAAATTATTTAATGTGTATTTTGTATATATTTTTATACGTATTTACATCATTTCATGTGTATTTTGTATATCTATTTTCATACAAATACACATTATTTTATTGATATTTTGTTTATTTATTTTGACGAGAACTTAAATTATTTAATGTGTATTTTGTATATATATTTTTATACGTATTTACATCATTTCATGTGTATTTTGTATATATATTTCTATAGAAATCTACGTTATATTATGTGTATTCGTATATAGATTTTTAAACAACTTTGCACTCTGTGTATTTTGCATATTTTTTCAATACAAATTTACCTTATTGTATATGCATTTTGTATATTAATTTTAATACAAATTTAATTATTCTATGTGTATTTTTTGCATTTTTATAAAAAAATGCTTTATTTTATGGGTATTTTGCATCTTTATTTTCATACAAATTTACGTCATTTTATTGATATTCTGCTTATTCATTTTGATACGATTTGACATTATTCTATATGTATTTTGTAAATATTTTTCATACAAATTTACGTTATCTTATGTGTATTTGTTTATATATTTTGACACAAATTTACAATATTTTATGGTTATTTTGTATATATATTTTAAAAGAAATTTACCTAGTTTTATGTGTATTTTGAATATCTATTTTCATACAAACTCAAATTATTTTTATGTATTTTTGTATATATTTCAATACAAATTTTAGTTATGTTATGTGTATTTTGTAAATCTATTTTCATTCAAATATATATTATTTTGTTGGTATTTTGTTGATTTATATTGATACGAATTTACATTATTTTATATGTACTTTTTATATATATTTTTATACGCATTTACACTATTTAATATTTATTTTGAATATATAATTTTATACAAATTCATGGTATTTTATGTGTATTTGTATATATATTTTCATATAAATTTACATTATTTTATGTGTATTTTGTACATATATTTCATTACAAAATTACCTTATTTTATGTTTATTTTGTATGTGTATTTTTTACATTTATATTTATACACGTTTACTCATACAAATTTATATTATTTTATTGGCATTTTGTTTATTTATTTTGATACGAATTACATGATTATATGTGTATTTTGTACACATTTTTTTTTATACGTATTTACATTATTTAATATGTATTTTGTTTATATATTTTCATACAAATCTACGTTATTATATGTGTATTTGTATAAATATTTTGATACAAATTTACTTTATTGCATGTATTTTGTATATATATTTCAATTCAAATTTAGCTTATTTCGTGTGTATTTTGTATTTATTTTCATACAAATTTAATTACTTCTGTGTATTTTTGTATATAGTTTTATATAAATTTACGTTATTTTATGTGTATTTTGTATATTTATATTCATACAAATACACATTCTTTTATTGGTATTTTGTTTATTTATTTTGATACGAATTTACATTATTTTATGTGTATTTTGTATACATTTTTTATACGTATTTACTTCATTTTATGTGTATTTTGTATATATATTTTTATAGAAATCTACGTTATTTTATGTGTATTCGTATATATATTTTGAAACAAATTTACATTGTTTTATATGTATTTCAATACAAATTTCCCTTATTGTATGTGTTTTTTGTATATTTATTTTAATACAAATTTAATTTTTTGATGTGTATTTTGGTATATATATTTTTATAAATAAAAAAATGCGTTATTTTATGGGTATTTTGCTTCTTTATTTTCATACAAATTTACATTATTTTAATAATATTCTGTGTATTTATTTTGATACGATTTTACATTATTCTATTTGTGTTTTGTACATATTTTTTTATACAAATTTACGTTATTTTAAGTGTATTTGTTTATGTATTTTCATTCAAATTTACATTATTTTATGTGTATTTTGTGTATGTATTTCAATATAAATTTACCTAATTTTATGTCTATTTTGTATATTTATTTTCATACAAATTTAAAATATTTTTGTGTATTTTTGTATATAGTTTGATACAAATTTAGGTTATTTTATGTGTATTTTGTATATCTATTTTCATACAAATACACATTCTTTTACTGACATTTTGTTTATTTATTTTGACGCGAATTTACATTATTTAATGTGTATTTTGTATATATATATTTTTATACGTATTTACATCATTTCATGTGTATTTTGTATAGTTTTAAACAAATTTATATTATTTAATGTGTATTTTGTATATATATATTTATACAAATACACATTCTTTTATTGGTATTTTGTTTATTTATTTTGATACTAATTTACATTAGTTTCTGTGTATTGTGTATACATTTTTATACATTTACTTACTTTTATGTGTATTTTGTATATATATTTTATAGAAATCTACCTTATTTCATGTGTATTCGTATATATATTTTGAAACAAATTTACATTGTTTATATGTATTTTGCATATCTATTTTGTGTATTCTGTATTTATTTTGTTATACATAGAATAATGTAAAATCGTATCAAAATAAGTACACAGAATATCAATAAAATAATTTAAATTTGTATGAAAATAAAGATGCAAAATACCCATAAGATAAAGCATTTTTTTTTTTAAATACATATATAAAAATACACATAGAATAATTAAATTGTTATTAAAATTAATCCACAAAATGCTCACATACAATAACTTAAATTTGTATTGAAAAAACGCAAAATACAAATAAAACAGTGTAAATTTGTTTCAAATATATATACGAATACACATAAAATAACGTAGATTTCTATAGAAATATATATACAAAATACACATGAAATTATGTAAATACGTATAAAAATATATATATAAAATACATATTAAGTAATGTAAATTCGTGACAAAATAAACAAAATATCATGAAAAGAATGTGTATTTGTATGAAAATAAATAATAGATAATAAATTTGTATGTAATATATATGCAAGATACATTTAAATAATGTAAATATGTATAAAAAAAATATATACAAAAAAATAGAATAATGTAAAATCGTATTAAAATAAATACACTGAATATTAATAAAATAATGTAAATTTGTATGAAAATAAAGATGCAAAATTCCATCAAAGAGCGCATTTTGTATAAAAATATATATACCAAAATACACATAAAATATTTAAATTTGTATTGAAATAAATATACAAAATGCATATACAATAAGGTAAACTTCTATTGAAAGAGATATGCAAAAATACATATAAAACAATGTAAATTTGTTTCAAAATATATATACGAATACACATAAAATAACGTAGATTTCTATAAAAATATATATACAAAATACTCATAAAATTAAGTAAATACGTATAAAAAAATGTAAACAAAATACACATAAAATAATGTAAATTCGAAACAAAATAAATAAACAAAATACCAATAAAAGAATGTATTTCTATTTATTTTAATACAAAATCTAATATTTTGTGTTTTTTCGTGTATATATTTTCATAAAAAATGTGTTATTTTATGGGTATTTTGCATCTTAATTTTCATACAAATTTACATTATTTTATTAATATTTTCTGTATTTATTTTTTATACGATTTTACATTATTTTATTTATGTTTTGTATATATTTTTTATACATATTTACATTATTTAATGTGTTTTTTGTATATATATTTGATACATATTTACGTTATTATAAGTTATTTTATGTGTATTTGTTTATATATTTTGACACAAATTTACAATATTTTATGGGTATTTTGTATATATATTTCAAAAGAAATTTACCTAGTTTTATATGTATTTTGAATATCTATTTTCATACAAACTCAAATTATTTTTATGTATTTTTTAATATATTTCAATACAAATTTTAGTTATGTTATGTGTATTTTGTAAATCTATTTTCATTCAAATATATATTATTTTATTGGTATTTGGTTGATTTATATTGATACGAGTTTACATTATTTTATATGTACTTTGTATATATATTTTTATACGCATTTACATTTTTTAATATTTATTTTGAATATATAAGTTTATACAAATTCATGGTATTTTATGTGTATTTGTATATATATTTTCATATAAATTTACATTATTTATGTGTATTTTGTACATATATTTCATTACAAATTTACATTATTTTATGTTTATTTTGTATGTGTATTTTGTACATTTATATTTATACAAATACACATTCTTTTATTGGTATTTTGTTTATTTATTTTGTTTCGAGTTTACATTATATTATGTGTATTTTGTTTACATTTTTTTATACGTATTTACTTAATTTTATGCGTATTTTGTATATATATTTTTATAGAAATCTACGTTATTTTATGTGTATTCGTATATATATTTTGAAACAAATTTACATTGTTTTATATGTATTTTTGCATATCTCTTTCAATAGAAGTTTACCTTATTGTATGTTCATTTTGTATATTTATTTCAATACAAATTTAAATATTTTATGAGTATACATGTACAAAAAATACATAAAATAATGTAGATTTGTATGAAATGAAAATAAATACATTTTATATAAAATATATATACAAAATACACATAGAATAATGTAAAATCATATTAAAATAAATACACAGAATATCAATAAAATAATGTAAATTTTTATGAAAATAAAGATGCAAAATACCCATAAAATAAAACATATTTTTATAAAAATACATATACAAAAATACACATAGATTAATCAAATTTGTATTAAAATTAATATACAAAATGCACATACAATAAGGTAAATAAGTATTGAAAAAATATGCAAAATTCACATAAAACAATGTAAATTTGTTTCAAAATATATAAACGAATACACATAAAATAACGCAGATTTCTATAGAAATATATATACAAAATACACTTGAAATAATGTAAATACGTATAAAAATATATATACAAAATACACATTAAATAATGTTAATTCGTGTCAAAATAAATAAACAAAATATCATGAAAAGAATGTGTATTTGTATTAAAATAGATATACAAAATACACATAAAATAACCTAAATTTGTATAAAACTATAAACAAAAATACACAAAAATAATTTAAACTTGTATGAAAATAAATATACAAAAAACATATAAAATTTGGTAAATTTGTATTGAAATACATATACAAAATACACATAAAATAATGTAAATTTGAATGAAAATACATAAACATATAGACTTAAAATAACGTAAATTTGTATCAAATATATATACAAAAAACACATTAAATAATGTAAAAATGTATAAAAAATATATATACAAAACACAAATAAATAGTGTAAAATCGTATGAAAATAAATACAGAAAATATTAATAAAATAATGTATATTTGTATGAAAATTAAGATGCAAAATACCCATAAAATAACGCATTTTTTATAAAAATATATTTACGAAAAAACATAAAATATTTGATTTTGTTTTAAAATAAATAGATATACAAAATACACATAAAATAAGCTAAATTAAATTAAAAATATATACAAAATACACATAGAATAATGTAAAATCGTACCAAAATAAATACACAGAATATCAATAAAATAATGTAATTTTGTATGAAAATAAAGATGCAAAATACTCATAAAATAAAGCATATTTATTTAAAATATATACAAAATACACATAGAATAATTAAATTGTATTAAAATAATATACAAAATGCACGTACAATAAGGTAAATTTGTATTGAAAAATATATACAAAAAAGCGTAAATTTGTTTAAAATCTATATACGAATACACATAAAATAACGTAGATTTCTATAAATATATATACAAAATACACATGAAATGATGTAAATACGTATAAAATATATATATACAAAATACATACAATAAATAATTTAAAAATCGTTAAAATAAACAAAATATCAATAAAAGAATGTGTATTTGTATGAAAATAGACATACAAAATACGCATAAAATAACCTAAGTTTGTATAAAACTATATACAAAAATACACAAAAAATAATTCAAATTTGTATGAAAATACATATACAAAATACACATAAAATTAGGTAAATTTGTATTGAAATACATATACAAAATACACATAAAATAATGGAAATTTGAATGAAAATATATAAAATACATATAAAATAACGTAAATTTGTATCAAATATATATACAAAATACTAATTAAATAATGTAAATATGTATAAAATATATACAAAACACAAATAGAATAATGTAAAATCGTATCAAAATAAATACACAGAATATTAGTTAAATAATAATTTGTATGAAAATAAAAGATGCAAAATAGCCATAAAATAACGCATTTTTATAAAATATATATACCAAATACACATAAAATATAAAATTTGTATTAAAATAAATATAAAATACATCAGTAAGGTAAATTTGTATTGAAATAGATATGCAAAATACATATAAAACAATGTAATTTGTTTCAAAATATATATACGAATAACATAAATAAAATATATATAAAATATATACAAAATATGTATCTTTATATATATTTCATACAAATTTATTATCTATTATCTATTTTCATTCAAATACACATTCTTTTCATGATATTTTGTTTATTTATTTTGACACGAATTTACCTAGATATGTATTTTGTATATATTTTTATACGTATTTACATTATTTAATGTGTATTTTATATATATATTTTTATAGAAATCTACGTTATTTTATGTGTATTCGTATATATATTTTGAAACAAATTAGCTTTGTTTTATGTATTTTGAATATCTCTTTCAATACAAATTTACCTTATTGTATGTGCATTTTGTATATTTATTTCAATACAAATTTAAATATTTTATGTGTATTTTGGTATATATATTTTTTTAAAAAATGCGCTATTTTATGAGAGTTTTGCATCTTTATTTTTATACAAATTTAGATTATTTTTTTGATATTCTGTGTATTTATTTTGATACGATTTTACATTATTCTAATTTTTTTTTGTATATATATTTTTTATACACATTTACATTATTTAATGTGTATCTTGTATATATATTTTATACAAACTTACGTTATTTGAAGTGTATTTGTTTATATATTTTCATTCAAATTTACATTATTTTATGTGTATTTTGTATATGTATTTCAATACAAATTTACCTAATTATATGTGTATTTTATTTATTTATTTTCATACAAATTTATACTATTTTTCTGTATTTTTGTATATAGTTTTATACAAATTTAGGTTATTTTATGTACGCATTTACATTATTTAATGTGTATTTTGTATATATTTTATAAATTTACATTATTTTAAGTGTATTTTGTACATATATTTTTTTGAAATTTGCGTTATTTTATGTGTATTTGTATATATATTTTCATACAAATTTACATTATTTTATTGCTATTTTGTTTAAATATAAATTTACCTTATTGGGTGTGTATTTTTGTATACAATTAATTTTAATACAGAAATTTGATTAATCTGTATGTGAATTTTGTATATGTATTTTTATAAAAAAATATATAATTAGTTAAATTTTAGACATTTAATACGTACAAAAATACACATAAAAATAATGTAAATTTAGTATGAAATGAAAACAAATTCACATAAAATAACGTACATTTACTATGCAAATAGATATAAAATAATTTTATGTGTATTTTGTATATTGATTTTTCATACAAATTTAAATTATTTTTGTGTATTTTTGTATATAGTTTTCCTACAAACTTAGTTAATTTTATGAGTATTTTTGTATATCTTTTTCATACAAATACACATTCTTTATTGATATTTTGTTTTATTTATTTTGACGAGAATTTAAATTATTTAATGTAGTATTTTGTATATATATTTTTATACAATATTTTACATCATTTCATGTAATATTTTGTATATATCTTTCTATAGCAAATCTACGTTACTATTATGTGTGTTCGTATATCGATTTTTAAACAAATTTACATTATTTTATGTGTATTTTGCAAATTTTTCAATACAAATTTACCCTATTGTATATGCATTTTGTATATTAATTTTAATACAAATTTAATTATTATATGTATATTTTTTTATATGTATTTTTAAATATATGCGTTTATTTTATGTTATTTTGCATCTTTATTTTTCATACAAAATTTTATGTTATTTTTATTGATATTCTGCTCATTCATTTTGGATACGATTTGACATTATTCTATGTGCCTTTGTATATATTTTCAAACAAATTTATGTTATTTATGAAAGTATTTGTTTATATATTCTCACATAAATTTACAATATATTTTATGGGTATTTTGTATATATATTTCAAAAAGAAATTTACCTATTTTTGTGTGTATTATGAATATTTATTTTCATATGACAAACTCAAATTATTTTTATGTATTATTTTGTATATATTTCAATACAAATTTAGTTATGTTACTTGTTTTATGTATTTTGTAAATCTATTTTCAATCAAATATATATTATTTTATTGGTATTTTGTTGATTTATATTGATACGAATTTACATTATTTTATATACTTTTTACATGTATATATTTTTTATACATTTACATTATTTAATATTTAATTTTGTATATATAATTTTATACAAAATTCACTGATATTTTATGTCATATTTGTATATATATTTTCCGCCTATGAAAACTTACATTATTTTTATATTGTGTATTTGTGTACATATATTTCATTACAAATTTCATTTTATTTTATATTTATTTTGTATATGCATATATTTTGTACAAATTTTATATTTATACAAAATACACATTCTTTTATTGATATTTTGTTTATTTATTTTGTTTCGAATTTATATTATTTTACATTGTATTTTGTTTACATTTTTTTATACGTATTTACCTTAATTTTATATGTATTTTGTATATATATTTTATAAAGAGATCTCACTTTATTTTATGTGTATTCATATATATATTTTGAAACAAATTTACTTTTGTTTTTTTATATGTATTTTTGCATATCTCTTTCAATAGAAGTTTTACCTTATATTGTACCATGCATTTTGAACATTTATTTCAATACAAATTTAAATATTTTATGTGTATTTTGGTATATATATTTTATAAGAAATGCGCTATTTGATGTGAATTTTGCATCTTTATTTTCATACAATTTACATTATTTTATTAATATTCAGTATATTTATTTTTGATTCGATCTTACATTATTCTATTTGTTTTTTGTATATATTTTTTATACATATTTACATTATTTATTGTTTATCTTGCATATATATTTCATACAAATTTATTATTTTATTTATTTTCATACAAATACACATTCTTTTCATTATATTTTGTTTATTTATTTTGACATGAATTTACATTACTTAATTTGTATTTTATATATATTTTTATACGTATTTACATAATTTCATGTGTATTTTGTATATATATTTCATAGAAATCTACGTTATTTTATGTATTCGTAGATATTTTTGAAACAAATTTACAATGTTTTATTTGTATTTTGTTTTTTTCAATACAAATTTACCTTATTGTATGTGTGCATTTTTATTAATTTTAATAAATTTAATTATTCTATGTGTATTTTTGTATATGTATTTTAAAAAAATATATGCTTTTATCTTATGGGTACTTTTGCATCTTTGTTTTCATTTAAATTTAAATTATTTTATTGATATTCTGTGTACCATTTTGATACGATTTTTACATTATTCTATGTATAACAAAATAAATACAGAATACAAATAGATATGCAAAATACATATAAATAATAGAAATTTGTTTCAAAATATATATACGAAGATACACCATGAAACATGTATTTATTTTGATACGATCTTACATTTATTCTATTTGTTTTTTTGTATATATATTTTATACATATTTACATTATTTAATGTATATCTTGCATATATATTTCATACAAATTTATTATCTATTATTTATTTTCACAAATACATTCTTTTCATGATATTTTGTTTATTTATTTTGACACGAATTTACATTAACTTAATTTGTATTTTATATATATATTTTATACGTATTTTACATAATTTCATGTGTATTTTGTATATATATTTCATAGAAATCTATTATTTTATGTGTATTCGTATATATATTTTGAAAAAAATTTACACTGTTTTATTTGTATTTTGCGTTTTTTCAATACAAATTTACCTTATTGTATGTGTGCATTTTGTATATTAATTTTAATACAAATTTAATTATTATATGTGTATTTTTGTATATGTATTTAAAAAAATATGCTTTTATCTTATGGGTATTTTGCATCTTTGTTTTCATACAAATTTAAATTATTTTATTGATATTCTGTGTACTTATTTTGATACGATTTTACATTATTCTATGTATAACAAAAATAAATACAGAATACAAAATAGATATGCAAATACATATAAACAATGTAAATTTGTTTCAAAATATATATACGAATATTACGCAACATGGGTATTTTGAATCTTAATTTTCACAAATTTACATTATTTTATTAATATTTTCTGTATTTATTTTGATACGATTTTACATTATTTTATTTGTGTTTTGTATATATTTTTTTATACATATTTACATTATTTAAAGTGTTTTTGTATATATATTTGATAAATTTACGTTATTTTAAGTCTATATGTTTATATATTTTCATTCAAATTTACATTATTTTATGTGTATTTTGTATATGTATTTCAATACAAATTTACCTAATTTTATGTGTATCTTGTATATTTATTTTCATACAAGTTTAAATTATTTTTGATTATTTTTGTATATAGTTTTATACAAATTTAGGTTATTTTATGTGTATTTTGTATATCTATTTTCATACAAATACACCTTCTTTTCATGATATTTTTGTGTTTATTTTGACACGAATTAACATTATTTAATGTGTATTTTGTATATATATTTTTATACGTATTTACATTATTTCAAGTGTATTTTGTATATATATTTTACAGAAATCTAAGTTATTTTATGTGTATTCGTATATATATTTTGAAACAAATTTACATTGTTTTATTTGTATTTTGAATATTTTTTCAATACAAATTTATATTATTGTATGTGCATTTTGTATATTAATTTTAATACAAATTTGATTAATCTATGTGTATTTTTGTGTATGTATTTTTATAAAAATATGCTTTATTTTATGGGTATTTTGCATCTTTATTTTCATACAAATTTACATTATTTTATTGATATTCTGTGTATTTATTTGGTATGATTTTACATTATTCTATGTGTATTTTGTATATATATTTTATATAAAATGTATTTGTTTTCATTTCATACAAATCTACATTATTTTATGTGTTTTTGTACATGTATTTAAATACAAATTTAACTAGTTATATGTGTATTTTGTATATCTATTTTGTATGTATATTTTCACAGAAATTTTCTATTTTATGAGTATTCGTATATATATTTTGATACAAATTTACATTATTGATGTGTATTTTGCATATCTATTTCAATACAAATTTTCTTAATTGTACGCATTTTGTATATTTATTTTAATACAAATTTAATTATTTTATATGTATTTTTATATATATTTTTATGCAAATATGCGTTATTATATGGATATTTTGCAGCTTTATTTTCATACAAATTTACATTATTTTATTGATATTCTCTATTTATTTTGATACGATTTAACATTATTCTATGTGTATTTTGTATATATTTTTTATACATATTTACATTATTTAAGGTTTATTTTGTATATATATTTTATCCAAATTTACATTATTTTATGTGTATTTGTTTATATATTTTTATACAAATTTACATTTTTTTATGTATTTTGAATATATTTTCTATAAAAATTACGTTATTTTATTGTGTGTATAAGTATATATTTTGATACAAATTTTATACAAATTCATGTTATTTAATGTATTTGTATATATATTTTCATAAAATTTATATTATTTATGTGTATTTTTAATATATTTCATTACAAATTTACCTTATTTTATGTTTATTTTGTATATTTATTTCATTCAATTTTAAATTATTTTATGTGTATATTTGTATTTGTATTTAGGTTATTTTATGTGTATTTTGTATATATATTTTCATCCAAAATTACATTATTATATTGGTATTTTCTTAATTTAATTCGATACGAATTTAGATTATTTCATAGGTATTTTGTATACATATTTTTATACCATTTACATTATCTAATGTGTTTTGTATATATATTTTATGCAAATTTATTTTATGTTCATTTTGTACATATATTTTTATAGAAATTTGCGTTATTTTATGTATATAGTTTTATAAATTAACGTTATTTTATGTGCATTTTGTATATTTATATTTATACAAATACACATTCTATATTTGCTATATTGTTTATTTATATTTATACGAATTTACATTATTTTATGTGTATTTTGTATACATTTTTTATACGTATTTACTTCATTTTATGTGTATTTTCTATATATATTTTTATAGAAATCTACGTTATTTTATGTGTATTCGTATATATATATTTTATATGTATTTTGCATATCTATTTCAATGTAAATTTACCTCATTGTATGTGCATTTTGTATATTTATTTTAATACAAATTTAAATTTTTAATGTGTATTTTGGTATCAATAATTTTATAAAATGCGTTATTTTATAGGTATTTTATCTTAATTTTCATACAAATTTACATTATTTTATTATTATTCTGTATATATTTTGATATGATTTTACATTATTCTATTTGTGTTTTGTATATATTTTTTTATACATATTTACATTATTTAATGTGTATTTTGTATATATATTTCATACAAATTTACGTTATTATATGTGTATTTGTTTATATATTTTCTTTCAAATTTACATTATTTTATGTATTTTGTATATGTATTTCAATAGAAATTAACCTAATTATATGTGTATTTTGTATATTTCTTTTCATAAAATTTAAATTATTTTTGTGTATTTTTGTATATAGTTTTATAAATTTAGGTTATTTTATGTACGCATTTACATTATTTAATGTGTGTTTTGTATATATATTTTATCCAAAGTTAATTTATTTTACGTTCATTTTTGGACATATATTTTATAGAAATTAGCGTTATTTTATATGTATTTGTATATGTTTTCTCACAAATTTACATTATCTTATCGGTATTTTGTTCATTTTTTTCGATACGAATTACATCATTATATGTGTATTTTGTACATATTTTTTTACGTATTTACATTACTTAATCTGTATTTTGTTTATATATTTTAAGCAAATTTACGTTATTATATGTATTTTTATAAATATTTGGATACAAATTTACATTATTTTATGTATTTTGTATATACATTTCAATACAAATTTAGCTAATTTTATCTGTATTTTGTATATCTATTTTCATACGAATTTAATTACTTCTGTGTATTTGTATAAATATTTTGATACAAATTTACATTATTTTATGTATTTTGTATATTTATATTTATACAAATACACATTCTTTTATTGGTATTTTGTTTATTTATTTTTATACGAATTTACATTATTTTATGTGTATTTTGTATATATTTTTTTACACGTATTTATTTCATTTTACGTGTATTTTGTATATATATTTTATAACAAATTCATGTTATTTTATGTGTATTCGTATATATATTTTGAAACAAATTTACATTGTTTTATATGTATTTTGCTTATCTATTTCAATACAGATTTATTTTATTGTATGTGTATTTTGTATATTTATTTTAATACAAATAAATTTTTCATGTGTATTTTGGTATATATATTTTATAAAAAATGCTTTATTTAATGGGTATTTTGCATCTTTATTTTCACAAATTTACATTGTTTTATTAATATTCTGTGTATTTATTTTGATACGATTTACATTATTCTATTTGTGTTTTGTATATATTTTATACATATATTATTTAATGTGTATTTTGTATATTTTAAAACAAATTTACGTTATTTTATGCATCTGTTAAATATTTTGATACCAATTTACATTATTTTATGTATTTTGTATATATATTTCAATACAAATTTAGTTTATTTTATGTATATTTTGTATATCTATTTTCATTTGTATCAAAATAAATAAACAAAATAGCAATAAAATAATGTAAAATTGTATGAGAAAACATATACAAAAATGCACATAAATCCAAAGTAAATTTGCAAATTTGTATTGAAATAGATATGCAAAATATATAAAACAATGTAATTTTGTTTCAAAATATATATACGAATACACATAAAATAACGTAGATTTCTATAAAAATATGTACAAAATACACATAAAATGAAGTAAATACGTATAAAAAATGAATACAAAAATACATAAAATCGTATCAAAATAAATAAACAAAATACTAGTAAAAGAATGTGTATTTGTAAAATATAAATATACAAAATACACATAAAATATCGTAAATTTGTATAAAACTATATACAAAATACACAGAAGTAATTAAATTTGTATGAAAATATATATACAAAATACAGCTAAATTAAGCTAAATTTGAATTGAAATGTACATACAAAATACATAAAATAATGTAAATTGTATCAAAATATTTATACAAATACATATAATAACGTAGATTTGTTTAAAAATATATAAACAAAATACACATTAAGTAATGTAAATACGTAAAAAAATATGTACAAAATACATATAATCATGTAATTGTATCAAAATAAATAAACAAAATAGCAATAAAATAATGTAAATTTGTATGAGAAAACATATACAAATAACGCAAATTTATAAAATATATGTACAAAATGCACATAAAATAAAGTAAATTTGCAAAAAATATATATACAAAAACACACTAAATAATGTAAATGCGTACATAAATAACCTAAATTTGTATAAAACAATATACAAAATACAAAAATAATTTAAATTTGTTTAAAAAGAAATATACAAAATACACATAAAATTAGGTAAATTTGTATTGAAATACATATACAAAATACACATCAAATAATGTAAAATTGAATGAAAATATATAAACAAATACACTTAAAATAACGTAAATTTGTATAAAATATATATGCAAGATACACATTAAATAATGTAAATGTGTATAAAAATATATATACAAAAAACAAATAGAATAATGTAAAATCGTATCAAAATAAATACACAGAATATCAATAAAATAATGTAAATTTGTATGAAAATAAAGATACAAAATTTCAAAATTATCGCATTTTTATAAAAATATATTTACCAAAATACACATAAAATATTTAAATTTGTATTGAAATAAATATACAAAATGCATATACAGTAAGGTAAATTTGTATTGAAAGAGATATTCAAAATACATATAAAACAATGTAAATTTGTTTCAAAATATATATACGAATACACATAAAATAAAGTAGATTTCTATAGAAATATATATACAAAATACATATGAAATTATGTAAATACGTATAAAAATATATATACAAAATACATATCAAATAATGTAAATTGTGTCAAAATAAATAAACAAAATATCATGAAAAGAATGTGTATTGGTATGAAAATAGATAATAGATAATAAATTTGTATAAAATATATATGCAAGATACACATTAAATAATGTAAATAAGTATAAAAAATATATACAAAAAACAAATAGAATAATGTAAATACGTATCAAAAAAAATACACAGAATATTAATAAAATAATGTAAAATTGTATGAAAATAAAGATGCAAAATTCTACAAAATAGCGCATTTCTTATAAAAATATATATACCAAAATACACATAAAATATTTGAATTTGCATTGAAATAAATATACAAAATTACATACAATAAGGTAAATTTGTATTGAAAGAGATATGCAAAATACATATAAAACAATGTAAATTTGTTTCAAAATATATATACGAATACAAATAAAAAACGTACATTTCTATAAAATATATATACAAAATACACATAAAATTAAGTAAATACGTATAAAAAATGTATACAAAATACACATAAAATAATGTAATTTCGAATTAAAATAAATGTAAATTTGAATGAAAATATAAAAAAAATACATTTAAAATAACGTAAATTTGTATAAAATATATATGCAAGATACACATTAAATAATGTAAATGTGTATAAAAAATATATACAAAAAACAAATAGAATAATGTAAAATCGTATCAAAATAAATACACAGAATATCAATAAAATAATGTAAATTTGTATGAAAATAAAGATGCAAAATTCCCAAAAATTATCGCATTATATACCACAATACACATAAAATATTTAAATTTGTATTGAAATAAATATACAAAATGCATATACAGTAAGGTAAATTTGTATTAAAAGAGATATTCAAAAATACATATAAAACAATGTAAATTTGTTTCAAAATATGTATACGAATACACATATAATAACGTAGATTTCTATAGAAATATATATACAAAATACACATGAAATGATGTAAATACGTATAAAAATAAATACAAAATACACATCAAAAAATGTAAATTCGAGTCAAAATAAATAAACAAAATATCATGAAAAGAATGTGAATTTGTATGAAAATAGATAATAGATAATAAATTTGTATAAAATATATGCAAGATACTCATTAAATAATGTAAATATGTATAAAAAAGTATATACAAAAAACAAATAGAATAATGTAAATTGTATCAAAATAAATACACCGAATATTGATAAAATAATGTAAATTTGTATGAAAATAAAGATGCAAAATTCTATAAAATAGCGCATTTTATAAAATATATATACCAAAATACACATAAAATATTTAAATTTGTATTTAAATAAATATACAAAATGCACATACAATAAGGTAAATTTGTATTGAAAGAGATATGCACAAAATACATATAAAACAATGTAAATTTGTTTCAAAATATATATACGAATACAAATAAAAAAACGTAGAGTTCTATAAAAATATATACAAAATACACATAAAATAAAGTAAATAAGTATAAAAAAATTTATACAAAATACACCTAAAATAATGTAAATTATATTTAAAATAAATAAACAAAATACTTATAAAATTATGTGTATTTGATACATATAAATATACAAAATACATATACAAAATAAACATAAAATAAGGTAGATTTATTATAAAATATATGTACAAAATACACATAAAATAATGTAAATTTATATGAAATATATATACAAATACACATAAAATACCATGAATTTGTATAAAAATATATATTCAAAATAAATATTAAATAATGTACAAGCGTATAAAAATATATATACAAAGTACATATAAAATAATGTAAATTCGTATCAATATAAATCAACAAAACACCAATAAAATAATATATATTTGAATGAAAATAAATTTACAAAATACACATAACATAACTAAAATTTGTATTAAAATATATACAAAAATACATAGAAATAATTTGAGTTTGTATGAAAATAGATATACAAAATCTGATAATCTGATTTTATATTATTTTTATAAAATCTGAATTTTGTTTATTGAATTTGAAACGAATTTACATTATTTTGTATATCTATTTTCATACAAATTAAAATACTTCTGTGTATTTTTGTATATAGTTTTATATAAATTTACGTTATTTTATGTGTATTTTGTATATTTATATTTATACAAATACACATTCTTTTATTGGTATTTTGTATATTTATTTTGATTCGAATTTACATTATTTTATGTGTATTTTGTATACATTTTTTTATACGTATTTACTTCATTTTATGTGTATTTTGTATATATATTTTTATAGAAATCTACGTTATTTTATGTGTATTCGTATATATATTTTGAAACAAATTTACATTGTTTTATATGTATTTTGCATATCTATTTCAATACAAATTTACCTTATTGTATGTGTTTTTTAAATATTTATTTTAATACAAATTTAATTTTTTTATGTGTATTTTGGTATATATGGAGAGGTAAATTTGTATTGAAAGAGATATTCAAAAATACATATAAAACAATGTAAATTTGTTTCAAAATATATATACGAATACACATAAAATAACGTAGATTTCAATAAAAATATATACAAAATACACATAAAATGAAGTAAATACGTATAAAAAATGAATACAAAATACACATAAAAATCGTATCAAAATAAATAAACAAAATTAGTAAAAGAATGTGTATTTGTATAAATATAAATATACAAAATACACAAAATTATTGTAAATTTGTATAAAACTATATACAAAATACACAGAAGTAATTAAATTTATATGAAAATACATATACAAAATACAGCTAAAATAAGCTAAATTTGAATTGAAATGTACATACAAAATACATAAAATAATGTAAATTGTATCAAAATTTTTATACAAATACATATAATAACGTAGATTTGTTTAAAAATATATAAACAAAATACACATTAAGTAATGTAAATACGTATAAAAATATGTACAAAATACACATATAATCATGTAACTCGTATCAAAATAAATAAACAAAATAGCAATAAAATAATGTAAATTTGTATGAGAAAACATAT
The DNA here is from genome assembly GCF_024679095.1 of Eriocheir sinensis. Taxonomy (NCBI): domain Eukaryota; kingdom Metazoa; phylum Arthropoda; class Malacostraca; order Decapoda; family Varunidae; genus Eriocheir; species Eriocheir sinensis. The sequence goes on from NW_026111521.1 coordinate 200,915, forward strand.
ACAAATAACGCAAATTTCTATAAAAATATATGTACAAAAATGCACATAAAATAAAGTACATTTGCATAAATATATATATACAAAACACACACTAAATAATGTAAATGCGTACATAAAATAACCTAAATTTGTATAAAACTATATAAAAATTCACAAAAATAATTTAAATTCGTTTGAAAAGAAATATACAAAATACACATAAAATTAGGTAAATTTGTATTGAAATACATATACAAAATACACATCAAATAATGTAAATTTGAATGAAAATATATAAACAAATACACTTAAAATAACGTAAATTTGTATAAAATATATATGCAAGATACACATTAAATAATGTAAATGTGTATAAAAAATATATACAAAAAACAAATAGAATAATGTAAAATCGTATCAAAATAAATACACAGAATATCAATAAAATAATGTAAATTTGTATGAAAATAAAGATGCAAAATTCCCAAAAATTATCGCATTTTTTATAAAAATATATTTACCAAAATACACATAAAATATTTAAATTTGAATTGAAATAAATATACAAAATGCATATACAGTAAGGTAAATTTGTATTGAAAGAGATATTCAAAATACATATAAAACAATGTAAATTGTTTCAAAATATATATACGAATACACATAAAATAAAGTAGATTTCTATAGAAATATATATTCAAAATACATATGAAATTATGTAAATACGTATAGAAATATATATACAAAATACATATCAAATAATGTAAATTCGTGTCAAAATAAATAAACAAAATATCATGAAAAGAATGTGTATTTGTATGAAAATAGATAATAGATAATAAATTTGTATAAATATATATGCAAGATACACATTAAATAATGTAAATATGTATAAAAAGTATACAAAAAACAAATAGAATAATGTAACATCGTATCAAAATAAATACACCGAATATTAATAAAATAATGTAAATTTGTATGAAAATAAAGATGCAAAATTGCCATAAAATAGCGCATTTCTTATAAAAATATATATACCAAAATACACATAAAATATTTAAATTTGCATTGAAATAAATATACAAAATGCACATACAATAAGGTAAATTTGTATTGAAAGAGATATGCAAAAATACATATAAAACAATGTAAATTTGTTTCAAAATATATATACGAATTCAAATAAAAAAACGTAGATTTCTATAAAAATATATATACAAAATACACATAAAATTAAGTAAATACGTATAAAAAAATGTATACAAAATACACATAAAATTATGTAATTTCGAATTAAAATAAATGTAAATTTGAATATAAATATAATAACAAATACACTTAAAATAACGTATATTTGTATAAAATATATATGCAAGATACACATTAAATAATGTAAATGTGTATAAAAAAATATATAAAAAAACAAATAGAATAATGTAAAATCGTATCAAAATAAATACACAGAATATCAATAAAATAATGTAAATTTGTATGAAAATAAAGATGCAAAATTCCCAAAAATTATCGCATTTTTTATAAAAATATATATACCAAAATACACATAAAATATTTAAATTTGTATTGAAATAAATATACAAAATGCATATACAGTAAGGTAAATTTGTATTAAAAGAGATATTCAAAAATACATATAAAACAATGTAAATTTGTTTCAAAATATATATACGAATACACATAAAATAAAGTAGATTTCTAGAAATATATATACAAAATACATATGAAATTATGTAAATACGTATAAAAATATATATACAAAATACATATCAAATAATGTAAATTCGTGTCAAAATAATTAAACAAAATATCATGAAAAGAATGTGTATTTGTATAAAAATAGATAAGAAATAATAAATTTGTATAAAATATATATGCAAGATACTATTAAATAATGTAAATATGTATAAAAAGTGTATACAAAATAAATAGAATAATGTAAATTGCATCAAAATAAATACACTGAATATGAATAAAATAATGTAAATTTGTATGAAAATAAAGATGCAAAATTCCCATAAAATAGCGCATTTTATGAAAATATATATACCAAAATACACATAAATATTTAAATTTGTATTGAAATAAATATACAAAATGTACATACAATAAGGTAAATTTGTATTGAAAGAGATATGCAAAATACATATAAAACAATGTAAATTTGTTTCAAAATATATATACGAATACAAATAAAAAACGTAGATTTCTATAAAATATATATACAAAATACACATAAAATTAAGTAAATACGTAAAAAATGTATACAAAATACACATAAAATAATGTAAATTGATTTAAAATAAATAAACAAAATACCAATAAAAGAACGTGTTTTTGGATAAATATAAATATATAAATACATATACAAAATAAACATAAAATAAGGTAGATTTGTAATAAAATATATATACAAATACACATAAAATACCATGAATTTGTATAAAATATATATTCAAAATAAATATTAAATAATGTAAAAGGTATAAAATATATATACAAAGTACATATATAATAATGTAAATTGTATCAATATAAATCAACATAACAATATATATATATATATATATATATATATATATATATATATATATATATATATATATATATATATATATATATATATATATATATATATATATATATATATATATATATATATATATATATATATATATATATATATATATATGAATGAAAATAAATTTACAAAATACATAACATAACTAAAATATGTATTAAAATATATACAAAATACATAGAAATAATTTGAGTTTGTATGAAAATAGATATTCAAAATACATAAAACTAGGTAAATTTCTGTTGAAATGTATTTACAAAATAGCCATAAAATATTGTAAATTTGTGTCAAAATATATAACAAATACACATAAAATAACGTAAATTTGTATGAAAATATATACAAAATACACATAGAATAATGTCAATTGTATCAAAATGAATGAGCAGAATATCAATAAAATAATGTATATTTGTAAGAAAATAAAGATGCAAAATGCCCAAAAAATAAAGCATATGTTTATAAAAATACAGATACAAAAATACACATCGAATAATTAAATTTGTATTAAAATTAATACAAAATGCGTATATAATAAGGTAAATTTGTATTGAAAAAATATGCAACATACACGTTTACTCATACAAATTTATATTATTTTATTGGTATTTTGTTTATTTATTTTGATACGAATTACATGATTATATGAGTATTTTGTACACATTTTTTTATACGTATTTACATTATTTAATGTGTATTTTGTTTATATATTTTAATACAAATTTACGTTATTATATGTGTATTTGTATAAATATTTTGATACAAATTTACTTTATTTCATGTATTTTGTACACATAAAATAATGTAAATTTGTATGAAAATATATAAACAAAAACATATAAAATCACGTAAATTTGGATAAAATATATATATACAAAATATACATTAAATATTTTAAATATGTATAAAAATATATTATATTACATATATTTTTATTGATATTTGCGTTATTTATGTGTATTTTGTATATGTTTTCTCATAGAAATTTACATTATTTTATTGGTATTTTGTCTATTCATTTTGATACGTATTACATGATTATTTGTCTATTTTTTACATTTTTTTATACGTATTTACATTATTTAATGTGTATTTTGTTTATATATTTTTATACAAATTTACAATATTATATGTGTATTTGTTTAGGTATTTTGATACAAATTTACATTATTTTATGTATTTTGTATATAAATTTCAATTCAAATTTAGCTTATTTTATGTGTATTTTGTATATCTATTTATTTTAATACAAAATCAAATATTTTATGTTTTTTCGTATATATATTTTTATAAAAAATGCATTATTTTATGGGTATTTTGCATCTTAATTTTCATACAAATTTACATTATTTTATTAATATTCTCTGTATTTATTTTGATACGATTTTACATTATTTTTTTTGTGTTTTGTATATATTTTTTTTATACATATTTACATTATTTAATGTGTTTTTATATATATATTTGATACAAATTTACGTTATTTTAAGTCTATATGTTTATATATTTTCATTCAAATTTACATTATTTTATGTGTATTTTATATATGTATTTCAATACAAATTTATCTAATTTTATGTTTTTTGTATATTTATTTTCATACAAGTTTAAATTATTTTTGTTTATTTTTGTATATAGTTTAATACAAATTTAGGTTATTTTATGTGTATTTTGTATATCTATTTTCATACAAATACACATTCTTTTCATGATATTTTTTTTATTTATTTTGACACGAATTAACATTATTTAAAGTGCATTTTGTATATATTTTCATACGTATTTACATTATTTCAAGTGTATTTTGTATATATATTTCTATAGAAATCTACGTTATTTTATGAGTATTAGTATATATATTTTTAGTATATATATTTTATGTGTATTTTGCATATTTTTTCAATACAAATTTCCATTATTGTATGTGCATTTTGTATATTAATTTTAATACAAATTTGATTAATCTATGTGTATTTTTGTGTATGTAATTTTATAAAAATATGCTTTATTTTAAGGGTATTTTGCATCTTTATTTTCATACAAATTTACATTATTTTATTGATATTCTGTGTATTTATTTGGTATGATTTTACATTATTCTATGTGTATTTTGTATATATATTTTATATAAAATGTATTTGTTTTCATTTCATTCAAATCTACATTATTTTATGTGTTTTTTGTACATGTATTTAAATACAAATTTAACTAGTTATATGTGTATTTTGTATATCTATTTTGTATGTATGTTTTCATAGAAATTTACTTATTTTATGAGTATTCGTATATATATTTTGATACAAATTTACATTATTGATGTGTATTTTGCATATCTATTTCAATACAAATTTTCTTTATTGTACGTGCATTTTGTATATTTATTTTAATACAAATTTAATTATTTTATATGTATTTTTGTATATATATTTTTATGCAAATATGCGTTATTATATGGATATTTTGCAGCTTTATTTTCATACAAATTTACATTATTTTATTGATATTCTCTTTATTTATTTTGATACGATTTAACATTATTCTATGTGTATTTTGTATATATTTTTTATACATATTTACATTATTTAAGGTTTATTTTGTATATATATTTTATCCAAATTTACATTATTTTATGTGTATTTGTTTATATATTTTTATACAAATTTACATTATTTTACGTGTATTTTGTATATACATTTACATAACAAAATTACGTTATTTTATTGTGTGTATTCGTATATATTTTGATACAAATTTTATACAAATTGTGTTATTTAATGTGTATTTGTATATATATTTTCATACAAATTTATATTATTTTATGTGTATTTTTTCATATATTTCATTACAAATTTACCTTATTTTATGTTTATTTTGTATATATATTTCATTCAATTTTAAATTATTTTAAGTGTATATTTGTATTTGCATTTAGGTTATTTTATGTGTATTTTGTATATATATTTTCATCCAAAATTACATTATTATATTGGTATTTTCTTAATTTAATTCGATACGAATTTAGATTATGTCATATGTATTTTGTATACATATTTTATACTCATTTACATTATCTAATGTGTGTTTTGTATATATATTTTATGCAAATTTATTTTGTTCATTTTGTAAATATATTTTTAAAGAAATTTGCGTTATTTCATGTATATAGTTTTATATAAATTTACGTTATTTTATGTGCATTTTGTATATTTATATTTATACAAATACACATTCTTTTATTGCTATATTGTTTATTTATATTTATACTAATTTACATTATTTTATGTGTATTTTGTATACATTTTTTAATACGTATTTACTTAATTTTATGTGTATTTTGTATATGTATTTTTTTAGAAATCTACGTTATTTTATGTGTATTCGCATATATATTTTGAAACAAATTTACATTATTTTATATGTATTTTGCATATCTATTTCAATACAAATTTATTTTATTGTATGTGCATTTTGTATATTTATTTTGATACAAATTCAAATATTTTATGTGTATTTTGGTATCAATAATTTTATAAAAAATGCGTTATTTTATAGGTATTTTGCATCTTAATTTTCATACAAATTTACATTATTTTATTAATATTCTGTGTATATATACGATTTTACATTATTCTATTTGTGTTTTGTATATATTTTTTATACATATTTACATTATTTAATGTGTATTTTGTATATATATTTCATACAAATTTACGTTATTATATGTGTATTTGTTTATATATTTTCTTTCAAATTTACATTATTTTATGTTTATTTTGTATATGTATTTCAATAGAAATTAACCTAATTTTATGTGTATTTTGTATATTTCTTTTCATTCAAATTTAAATTATTTTTGTGTATTTTTGTATATAGTTTTATACAAATTTAGGTTATTTTATGTACGCATTTACATTATTTAATGTGTGTTTTGTATATATATTTTTATCCAAAGTTAATTTATTTTACGCTCATTTTTGGACATATATTTTTATAGAAATTAGCGTTATTTTATATGTATTTGTATATGTTTTCACATACAAATTTACATTATTTTATTGCTATTTTGTTTATTTAGTTTGATACGAATTACATGATTATGTGTATTTTGTACATATTTTTTATACGTATTTACATTACTTAATGTGTATTTTGTTTATATATTTTTAAACAAATTTACGTTATTATATGTATTTTTATAAATATTTTGATACAAATTTACATTATTTTATGTATTTTGTATATACATTTCAATTCAAATTTAGCTTATTTTATCTGTATTTTGTATATCTATTTTCATACGAATTTAATTACTTCTCTGTATTTTTGTATATAGTTTTATACAAATTTACGTTATTTTATGTGTTTTTTGTATATTTATATTTATACAAATACTCATTCTTTTATTGGTATTTTGTATATTTATTTTGATACGAATCTACATTATTTTATGTGTATTTTGTATACATTTTTTTATACGTATTTACTTCATTTTACGTGTATTTTGTATATATATTTTTATAGAAATCTACGTTATTTTATGTGTATTCGTATATATATTTTGAAACAAATTTACATTGTTTTATATGTATTTTGCATATCTATTTCAATACAGATTTACCTTATTGTATGTGTATTTTGTATATTTATTTTAACACAAATAAATTTTTTTATGTGTATTTTTGTATATATATTTTATGGGTATTTTGCTTCTTTATTTTCATACAAATTTACATTATTTTATTAATATTCTGTGTATTTATTTTGATACGATTTTACATTATTCTATTTGTGTTTTGTATATATTTTTTTATACAAATTTACGTTATTTTAAATGTATTTGTTTATGTATTTTCATTTAAATTTACAGTATTATATGTGTATTTTGTATATGTATTTCAATTATATATTTATATATATGTATATTTATTTTCATACAAATTAAAATTATTTTTGTGTATTTTTGTATTTAGTTTTATACAAATTTATGTTATCTTATGTGTATTTTGTATATTTATTTTCATACAAATACACATTCTTTTATTGACATTTTGTTTATTTATTTTGACGCGAATTTACATTATTTAATGAGTATTTTGTATATATATTTTTATACGTATTTACATCCTTTCATGTGTATTTTGTATATTTTTAAAAAATGCGTTATTTTATGGGTATTTTGCAACTTTATTTTCATACAAATTTACATTATTTTATTTACATTCTGTGTATTTATTTTAATACGATTTTACATTATTCTATTTGTGTTTTGTATATATATTTTTTATACATATTTACAATATTTAATGAGTATTTTTTATATATATTTTATACAAATTTATGTTAATTTAAGTGTATTTGTTTATATATTTTCATTCAAATTTACATTATTTTATGTGTATTTTGTATATGTATTTCTTACAAATTTACCTAATTTTATGTGTATTTTGTATATTTATTTTCATACAAATTTAAGTTATGTTTGTGTATTTTTATATATAGTTTTATACAAATTTACGTTATTTTATTGGTATTTTGTATATGTATTTTCATACAAATACACATTCTTTTATTGATATTTTAATTATTTATTTTGACACGAATTTACATTATTTAATGTGTTTTTTGTATATATATTTTTATACGTATTTACAACATTTCATTTGTATTTTGTATATATATTTCCATAGAAATCTACTGTATTTTATGTGTATTCGTATATATATTTTGAAACAAATCTACATTATTTTATGTGTATTTTGTATATATATTTCATTATAAATTTGCCTTATTTTAAGTTTATTTTTATATCTATTTTCATTCAAATTCAAATCATTTTATGTGTATATATTTATTTGTATTTACGTTATTTTATGTGTATTTTCTATATATATTTTCATTCAAAATTACATTATTTTATCGGTATTTTGTTCATTTATTTCGATACGAATTTAGATTATTTCATGTGTATTTTCTATACATATACATATAGAGTAAATTTCTATGAAAATATATATTCAAAATACATATAAAATTATGTAAATAAGTATGAAAATATATATATCAAATACTTCATTTTATGTGTATTTTGTATATATTTTTATAGAAATCAACGTTATTTTATGTGTATTCGTATATATATTTTGAAACAAATTTACATTGTTTTATATGTATTTTGCATATCTATTTCAATACAAATTTACCTTACAGTATGTGCATTTTTTATATTTATTTTAATACAAATTTTAATATTTCATGTGTATTTTGGTATATATATATTTATAAAAAATGCGTTATTTTATGGCTATTTTGCATCTTTATTTTCATACAAATTTACATTATTTTATTAATATTCTGTGTATTTATTTTGATACGATTTTACATTATTCTATTTGTGTTTTGAATATATTTTTTATACATATTTACATTATTTAATTAGTATTTTGTATATATATTTGATACAAATTTACGTTATTTTAAGTGTATATGTTTATATATTTTCATTCAAACTTCCATTATTTTATGTGTATTTTGTATATGTATTTCAATACAAATTTACCTAATTTTATGTGTATTTTGTATATTTATTTTCATACAAATTTAAATTATTTTTGTGTATTTTTGTATATAGTTTTATACAAACTTATGTTATTTTATGAGTATTTTGTATATCTATTTTCATACAAATACACATTCTTTTATTGATATTTTGTTTATTTATTTTGACGAGAATTTAAATTATTTAATGTGTATTTTGTATATATATTTTATACGTATTTACATCATTTCATGTGTATTTTGTATATATATTTCTATAGAAATCTTCGTTATATTATGTGTATTCGTATATAGATTTTTAAACAAATTTACACTTTTATGTGTATTTTGCATATTATTTCAATACAAATTTACCTTATTGTATATGCATTTTGTATATTAATTTTAATACAAATTTAATTATTCTATGTGTATTTTTGTATGTGTATTTTTATAAAAATATGCTTTATTTTATGGGTATTTTGCATCTTTATTTTCATACAAATTTACGTTATTTTATTGATATTTTGCTTATTCATTTTGATACGATTTGACATTATTCTATGTGTATTTTGTAAATATTTTTCATACAAATTTACGTTATTTAATGTGTATTTGTTTATATATTTTGACACAAATTTACAATATTTTATGGGTATTTTGTATATATATTTCAATTTTCAAAGAAATTTACATTATTTTATGTGTATTTTGAATATCTATTTTCATACAAACTCAAATTATTTTATGTGTATTTTGTATATATATTTGATACAAATTTACGTTATGTTATGTGTATTTTGTAAATATATTTTCATTCAAATTTATATTATTTTATTGGTATTTTGTTGATTTATATTGATACGAATTTACATTATTTATATGTACTTTTATATATTTATTTTCATACAAGTTTACATTATTTTATCTATTTTGAATATAGTTTTATACAAATTCATGGTATTTTATGTGTATTTGTATATATATTTTCATATAAATTTTCATTATTTATTTTAATTTACATTATTTAATGTGTATTATGTATATATATTTTATTACAATTTACATTATTTAATGTCTATTTTGTATAAATATTTTTCTGCGTTATTTTATGTGTATTCGTATATATATTTTGAAACAAATTTACATTGTTTTATGTGTATTTTGCATATTTTTTCAATACAAATTTACCTTATTGTATGTGCATTTTGTATATTAATTTTAATACAAATTTGATTAATCTATGTGTATTTTTGTATATGTATTTTTATAAAAATATGCTTTATTTTATGGATATTTTGCATCTTTATTTTCATACAAATTTACATTATTTTATTGATATTCTGTGTATTTATTTTGATATGATTTTACATTATTCTATGTGTATTTTGTATATATATTTTATATAAAATGTATTTGTTTTCATTTCATACAAATCTACATTATTTTAAGTATTTTTGTACATGTATACACATAAAATATTTAAATTTGTATTGAAATAAATATACAAAATGCACATACAATAAGGTAAACTTGTATTGAAAGAGATATGCAAAAATACATATAAAACAATGTAAATTTGTTTCAAAATATATATACGAATACACATAAAATAACGTAGATTTCTATAAAAATATATATACAAAATACACATAAAATTAAGTAAATACGTATAAAAAAATGTAAACAAAATACACATAAAATAATGTAAACTCGAAACAAAATAAATAAACAAAATACCAATAAAAGAATGTGTATTTGTATAAATATAAATGTACAAAATACACATACAAAATAAACATAAAATAAGGTAAATTTGTAATGAAATATATGTACAAATACACATAAAATAATGTAAATTTATATGAAAATATATATACAAATACACATAAAATACCATGAATTTGTATAAACTTATATATTCAAAATAAATATTAAATAATGTAAATGCGTATAAAAATATATATACAAAGTACATATAAAATAATGTAAATTCGTATCAATATAAATCAACAAAATACCAATAAAATAATATATTTGAATGAAAATAGATTTACAAAATACACATAACATAACTAAAATTTGTATTGAAATATATACAAAAATACATAAAAATAATTTGAGTTTGTATGAAAATAGATATTCAAAATACATATAAAACTAGGTAAATTTCTTTTGAAATATATATACAAAATACCCATAAAATATTGTAAATTTGTGTCAAAATATATAAACAAATACACATAAAATAACTTAAAATAACGTAAATATGTATCAAATATATATACAAAAACACATTAAATAATGTAAATATGTATGAAAAATATTTACAAAACATAAATAAAATAATGTGAAATCGTATCAAAATAAATAAAGAAAATATTAATAAAATAATGTAAATTTGTATGAAAATTAAGATGCAAAATACCCATAAAACAACACTTTTTTTATAAAAATATATATACGAAAAAACATAAAATATTTGATTTTGTATTAAAATAAATAGATATACATTTTTTTATTGGTATTTTGTTTATTTATTTTGTTTCGAATTTACATTATTTTATGTGTATTTTGTTTACATTTTTTATACGTATTTACTTAATTTTATGTTTATTTTGTATATATATTTTTAGAGAAATCTACGTTATTTTATGTTTATTCGTATATATATTTTGAAACAAATTTACATTGTTTTATATGTATTTTTGCATATCTCTTTCAATAGAAGTTTACCTTATTGTATGTGCATTTTGTATATTTATTTCAATACAAATTTAAATATTTTATGTGTATTTTGGTATATATATTTTTATAAGAAATGCGCTATTTGATGGGAATTTTGCATCTTTATTTTCATACAAATTTGCATTATTTTATTAATATTCGGTGTATTTATTTTGATACGATTTTACATTATTCTATTTGTTTTTTGTATATATTTTTTTTATACATATTTACATTATTTAAATGTATCTTGCATATATATTACATACAAATTTATTATCTATTATTTATTTTCATACAAATACACATTCTTTTCATAATATTTTGTTTATTTATTTTGCCACGAATTTACATTACTTAATATATATTTTATATATATATTTTTATACGTTATTCATTATTTCATGTGTATTTTGTATATATATTTCTATAGAAATCTACGTTATTTTATGTGTATTCGTATATATATTTTGAAACAAATTTACACTGTTTTATTTGTATTTTGCGTTTTTTTTTCAATACAAATTTACCTTATTGTATGTGTGCATTTTGTATATTAATTTTAATACAAATTTAATTATTCTATGTGTATTTTTGTATATGTATTTTTTAAAAAAAATATGCTTTATCTTATGGGTATTTTGCATCTTTATTTTCATACAAATTTAAATTATTTTATTGATATTCTGTGTACTTATTTTGATACGATTTTACATTATTCTATGTATGACAAAAATAAATACAGAATACACAAAATTGATATGCAAAATACATATAAACAATGTAAATTTGTTTCAAAATATATATACGAATACACATGAAATAAGGTAGATTTCTATAAAAATATATATACAAAATACACATAAAATTAAGTAAATACGTATAAAAAATGTATACAAAATACACATAAAATAATGTAAATTAGTATCAAAATAAATAAACAAAATACCAATAAAAGAATGTGTATTTGTATAAATATATATATACAAAATACACATTAAATAATATAAATTTGTTTAAAACTATACAAAATACACATGAAATGATGTAAATACGTATAAAAATATATATACAAAATACACATTAAATAATGTAAATTCGCATCAAAATAAATAAACAAAATGTCAGTAAAAGAATGTGTATTTGTATGAAAATAGATATACAAAATACACATAAAATAACCTAAATTTGTATCAAACTATATACAAAAATACACAAAAATATTTTAAATTTGTATGAAAATAAATATACAAAATACACATAAAATTAGGTAAATTTGTATTGAAATACAGACAAAATACACATAAAATAATGTAAATTTGAATGAAAATACATAAACAAATACACTTAAAATAACGTAAATTTGTATAAAAAAATATGTACAAAACACAAATAGAATAATGTAAAATCGTATCAAAATAAATACACAGAATATTAATAAAATAATGTAAATTTGTATGAAAATAAAGAAGCAAAATACCCATAAAATAACGCATTTTTTTATTTAAAAAATATATATACCAAAATACACATCAAAAAATTTAATTTGTATTAAAATAAATATACAAAAAACACATACAATAAGGTAAATTTGTATTGAAATAGATATGCAAAATACATATAAAACAATGTAAATTTGTTTCAAAATATATATACGAATACACATAAAATAACGTAGATTTCTATAAAAAATATATAGAAAATACATAAAATGAAGTAAATACGTATAAAAATGTATACAAATACATAAAATAATGTAAATTCGTATCAAAATAAATAAACAAAATACCAATAAAAGAATGTGTATTTGTATGAATATAAATATACAAAATACACATAAAATAACGTAAATTTATATAAAACTATATACAAAAATACACAGAAGTAATTAAATTTGTATGAAAATATATACAAAATACACACGAAATAAGCTAAATTTGAATTGAAATATATATACAAAATACATGAAATAAAGTAAATTTGTATCAAAATATTTATACAAATACACATATAATAACGTAAATTTGTATGAAAATATATAAACAAAATACACATTAAATAATGTAAATACGTATAAAAAAATATGTATAAAATACTAATATAATCATGTAATTCGTATCAAAATAAATAAACAAAATACCAATAAAATAATATAAATTTGTATGAGTAAACGTGTATGTTGCATATTTTTTCAATACAAATTTACCTTATTATATACGCATTTTGTATATTAATTTTAATACAAATTTAATTATTCGATGTGTATTTTTGTATCTGTATTTTTATAAACATATGCTTTATTTTTTGGGTATTTTGCATCTTTATTTTCATACAAATTTACATTATTTTATTGATATTCTGCTCATTCATTTTGATACGAATTGACATTATTCTATGTGTATTTTGTATATATTTCATACGAATTTACGTTATTTTATGTATTTGTTTATATATTTTGACACAAATTTACAATATTTTATGGGTATTTTGTATATACATTTCAAAAGAAATTTACCTAGTTTTATGTGTATTTTGTATATCTATTTTCATACAAACTCAAATTATTTCTATGTATTTTTGTATATATTTTAATACAAATTTTAGTTATGTTATGTGTATTTTGTAAATTTATTTTCATTCAAATATATATTATTTTATTGGTGTTTTGTTGATTTATATTGATACGAATTTACATTATTTTATATGTACTTTGTATATATATTTTATACGCTTTTACATTATTTAATATTTATTTTGAATATATATTTTTATACAAATTCATGGTATTTTATGTGTATTTGTATATATATTTTTATATAAATTTACATTATTTTATGTGTATTTTGTACATATTTTTTTTACAAATCTACCTTATTTTATGTTTATTTTGTATGTGTATTTTGTATATTTATATTTATCCAAATACACATTCTTTTATTGGTATTTTGTTTATTTATTTTAATTCGAATTTACATTATTTTATGTGTATTTTGTATACATTTTTTTATACGTATTTACTTAATTTTAAGTGTATTTTGTATATATATTTCTATAGAAATCTACGTTTTTTTATTTGTATTCGTATATATATTTTGAAACAAATTTACATTGTTTTATATGTATTTTTGCATATCTCTTTCAATACAAATTTACCTTATTGTATGTGCATTTTGTATATTTATTTCAATGCAAATTTAAATATTTTATGTGTATTTTGGTATATATAGTTTTATAAGATTACGAAAATTTGAATAAAAAATATACAAAAAACAAAAAATAAATTTCAATTTGTATGAAAATAGATATACAAAATACACATAATTAGTTAAATTTGTATTTAAATACATGTACAAATACACATAAAATATAAAATAATGTAAATTTGTATGAAATGAAAACAAATTCACATAAAATTCGCGTCAAAATAAATAAACAAAATATCAATAAAAGAATGTGTATTTGTATGAAAATAGATACACAAAATACACATAAAATAACCTAAATTTGTATCAAACTATATACAAAAATACACAAAAATATTTTAAATTTGTATGAAAATAAATATACAAAATACACATAAAATTAGGTAAATTTGTATTGAAATACATACACAAAATTCACATAAAATAATGTAAATTTGAATGAAAATACATAAACAAATACACTTAAAATAACGTAAATTTGTATAAAAAATATGTACAAAACACAAATAGAATAATGTAAAATCGTATCAAAATAAATACACAGAATATTAATAAAATAATGTAAATTTGTATGAAAATAAAGAAGCAAAATACCCATAAAATAACGCATTTTTTTTATTTATAAAAAATATATACCTAAATACACATCAAAATTAAATTTGTATTAAAATAAATATACAAAAATCACATACAATAAGGTAAATTTGTATTGAAATAGATATGCAAAATACATATAAAACAATGTAAATTTGTTTCAAAATATATATACGAATACACATATAATAACGTAGATTTCTATAAAAATATATATACAAAATACACATAAAATGAAGTAAATACGTATAAAAAAATGTATACAAAATACACATAAAATAATGTAAATTTGTATCAAAATAAATAAACAAAATACCAATAAAAGAATGTGTATTTGTATAAATATCAATATACAAAAAACACAAAATAACGTAAATTTATATAAAACTATATACAAAAATACACAGAAGTAATTAAATTTGTATGAAAATATATACAAAATACACACAAAATAAGCTAAATTTGAATTGAAATATATATACAAAATACATGAAATAAAGTAAATTTGTATCAAAATATTTATACAAATACACATATAATAACGTAAATTTGTATGAAAATATATAAACAAAATACAATAAATAATGTAAATACGTATAAAAATATGTACAAAATACATATAATCATGTAATTCGTATCAAAATAAATAAACAAAATACCAATAAAATAATATAAATTTGTATGAGTAAACGTATGTTGCATATTTTTCAATACAAATTTACCTTATTATATACGCATTTTGTATATTAATTTTAATATATGTGTATTTGAATATATATTTTGATACAAATTTACATTATTTTATGTATTTTCTATATTTATTTCAATTCAAATTTAGCTTATTTTATGTGTCTTTTGTATATCTATTTTCATACAAATTTAATTATTTTTGTTTTTTTTTGTATATAGTTTTATACAATTTTACGTTATTTTATGTGTATTTTGTATATTTATATTTATACAAGTAAACATTCTTTTATTGGCATTTAGTTTAGTTATTTTGATACGAATTTACATTATTTGATGTGTATTTTGTATACATTTTCTTATACGTATGTACTTCATTTTATGTGTATTTTGTATATATATTTTTATAGAAATCTACGTTATTTTATGTGTATTCGTATATATATTTTGAAACAAATTTACATTGTTTTATGTGTATTTTGCATATCTATTTCAATACAAATTTACTTTATTGTATGTGCATTTTGTATATTTATTGTAATACAAATTTAAATATTTTATGTGTATTTTGGTATATATTTTCATAAAATTGCGTTGTTTTATGGGTATTTTGCATCTTTATTTTCATACAAATTTACATTATTTTATTAATATTCTGTGTATTTATTTTGATACTATTTTACATTATTCTATTTGTGTTTTGTATATATTTTTTTATACATATTTACATTATTTAATGTGTATTTTCTATATATATTTCATACAAATTTACGTTATTTTAAGTGTATTTGTTTATATATTTTCATTCAAATTTACATTATTTTATGTGTATTTTGTATATGTATTTCAATAGAAATTTAACTAGTTTTATGTGTATTTTGTATTTATATTTTTATACAAATTTAAATTATTTTTGTGTATTTTTTTAATAGAGTTTTATACAAATTTACAATATTTTATGTGTATTTTGTATATCTATTTTCATACAAATACACATTCTTTTATTGATATTTTGTTTATTTATTTTGATGCGAATTTACATTATTTAATGTGTATTGTGTATATATATTTTTATACGTATTAACGTCATTTCATGTGTATTTTGTATATATATTTCTATAGAAATATACGTTATTTTATGTGTATTCGTATATATATTTTAAAACAAATATACATTGTTTTATGTGCATTTTGTATATTTTTTCAATACAAATTTCCCTTATTGTACGTGCATTTTGTATATTAATTTTAATACAAATTTAATTATTCTATGTGTATTCTTGTATATGTATTTTTAAAAAAATATGCTTTATTTTATGGGTATTTTGCATCTTTATTTTCATACAAAATTACATTATTTTATTGATATTCTGTGTATTTATTTTGATACGATTTTACATTATTCTATGTATATTTTGTATATCTATTTTATACAAATGTACGTTATTTTATGTGAATTTGTTTTCATTTCATACAAATTTACATTATTTTATGTGTATTTTGTACATGTATTTAAATACAAATTTAACTAATTATATGTGTATTTTGTATATCTATTTTCATACAAATTGAAATTTATTTTTTTGTTTTTTGTATATACTTTTATTCAAATTTTCGTAATTTTATGTGTATTTTGTATATTTATTTTCCTACAAATATACGTTCTTTTATCGGAATTTTGTTTATTTATTTTGATACGAATTTTCATTATTTTAGGTGTATTTGATATATATATTTTTATACTTATTTACATAATTTTATATGTATTTTGAATATATATTTTCATAGAAATTTACTCTATATGTATATTTGTATGAAAATAAATATACAAAATACACATAAAATTAGGTAAATTTGTATTAAAATACATATACAAAATACACTTAAAATAATGTAAATTTGAATGAAATTATATAAACAAATACACTTAACGTTTATTTGTATAAAATATATATAAAAATACACATTAAATAATGAAAATATGTATAAAAAAATATATACAAAACACAAATAGTATAATATAAAATCGTATCAAAATATATACACAGAATATTAATAAAATAATGTACATTTCTATGAAAACTAAGATGCAAAATACCTATAAAATAACGCTTTTTTTTTATTATATATACCAAAATACACATAAAATATTTGAATTTGTATTAAAATAAATATACAAAATGCACATACAATAAGGTAAATTTGTATTGAAATAGATATGCAAAAAACATATAAAACAATGTAAATTTGTTTCAAAATATATATACGAATACACATAAAATAACGTAGATTTCTATAAATATATATATACAAAATACAAATAAAATTAAGTAAATACGAATCAAAAATGTATACAAAATACACATAAAATAATGTAAATTCGTATAAATATAAATACACAAAATACCAATAAGAGAATGTGTATTTGTATAAATATAAATATACAAAATGCACATAAAATAACGTAAATTTGTATAAAAATATATACAAAAATACACAGAAGTAATTAAATTTGTATGAAAATAGATATACAAAATACACACAAAATAAGCTAAATTTGAATTGAAATATATACAAAATACATAAAATAAAGTAAATTCGTTTCAAAATATTTTTAACAAATACACATATAATAACGTAAATTTGTAAAAAAAATATATATAAACAAAATACACATTAAGTAATGTAAATACGTATAAAAAATATTTACAAAATACACCAATAATCAAGTCATTCGTATCAAAATAAATAAACAAAAACTAATTAATGTAAATTTGTATGAGAAAACATATAAAATACACATAAAATAACGTTTTAAGTTTCTATAAAAATATATGTACAAAATGCACATAAAATTAGTTTGCATAAAAATATATACAAAACACACATTAGATAATGTAAATGAGTATAAAATATGTATACAAAATACCTATGAAATAATCTAAATTGTATCGAGTTAAATTAAGAAAATAATAAAATAATGTAATTTTGGATGAAAATATATATAAAACACACATAAAATAACCTAAATACAAATACAAATATACACATTAAATAATTTAAAATTGAATGAATAAATATACAAAATAAACATAAAATAAGGTAAATTTGTAATAAAATATATGTAAGAATACACATAAAATAATATAAATTTGTATGAAAATATATATACAAATACACATAAAATAACATGAATTTGTATAAAATGTTTCAAAATATATACGAATACACACAATAAAATAACGTAAATTTTATGAAAATGTATATATAAAATACATAAAATAGTTTAAATACGTAGAAAATATATATACAATACACATAAAATAATGTAAATTGTAAAAATTAAATACACAAAATTCCAATAAAAGAATGTATATTTGTAGAAAATATATATAAAAAACAAATAAAATAACTAAATTTTTATAAAATATATACAAATATACACAAAAATAATTTAAATTTGTTTGAAAATAGATATGCAAAATACACATAAAGTTAGGCAAATTTGTATTGAAATACATATACAAAACTCACATAAAATAATGTAAATTTGTATGAAAATATATAAACAAATACATATAAAATCACGTAAATTTGTTAAAATATATATATACAAAATATACATTAAATATTTTAAATATGTATAAAAATATATTATATTATATATATTTTTATTGATATTTGCGTTATTTATGTGTATTTTGTATATGTTTTCTCATAGAAATTTACATTATTTTATTGGTATTTTGTCTATTTATTTTGATACGAATTACATGATTATTTGTGTATTTTTACATTTTTTATACGTATTTACATTATTTAATGTGTATTTTGTTTATATATTTTTATACAAATTTACGTTATTATATGTGTATTTGTATAGGTATTTTGATACATATTTACATTATTTTATGTATTTTGTATATATATTTCAATTCAAATTTAGCTTATTTTATGTGTATTTTGTATATCTATTTATTTTAATACAAAATCAAATATTTTATGTTTTTTCGTATTTATATTTTTATAAAAAATGCGTTATTTTATGGGTATTTTGCATCTTAATTTTCATACATATTTACATTATTTTATTAATATTTTCTGTATTTATTTTGATACGATTTTACATTATTTTATTTGTGTTTTGTATATATTTTTTATACATATTTACATTATTTAATGTTTTTTTGTATATATATTTGATACAAATTTACGTTATTTTAAGTCTATATGTTTATATATTTTCATTCAAATTTACATTATTTTATGTGTATTTTGTATATGTATTTAAATACAAATTTACCTATTTTTATATGTTTTTTGTATATTTATTTTCATACAAGTTTAAATTATTTTTGTGTATTTTTGTATATAGTTTTAAACAAATTTAGGTTATTTTATGTGTATTTTGTATATCTATTTTCATACAAATACAAATTCTTTTAATGATATTTTGTTTATTTATTTTGACACGAATTAACATTATTTAATGTGTATTTTGTATATATATTTTATACGTATTTACATTATTTCAAGTGTATTTTCTCAATATATTTCTATAGAAATCTGCGTTATTTTATGTGTTTTCGTATATATATTTTGAAACAAATTTACATTATTTTATGTGTATTTTGCAATTTTTTTAATACAAATTTACCTTATTGTATGTGCATTTTGTATATTAATTTTAATACAAATTTGATTAATCTATGTGTATTTTTGTATATGTATTTTTATAAAAATATGCTTTATTTTATGGGTATTTTGCATCTTTATTTTCATACAAATTTACATTATTTTATTGATATTCAGTGTATTTATTTTGATATGATTTTACATTATTCTATGTGTATTTTGTATATATATTTTATATAAAATGTATTTGTTTTCATTTCATACAAATCTACATTATTTTATGTTTTTTTTTACATGTATTTAAATACAAATTTAACTAGTTATATGTGTATTTTGTATATCTATTTTGTATGTATATTTTCATAGAAATTTACTCTATTTTATGAGTATTCGTATATATATTTTGATACAAATTTACATTATTGATGTGTATTTTGCATATCTATTTCAATACAAATTTACTTTATTGTACGTGCATTTTGTATATTTATTTTAATACAAACTTAACTATTTTATATGTATTTTGTATATATATTTTATGCAAATATGCGTTATTATATGGATATTTTGCATCTTTATTTTCATACAAATTTACATTATTTTATTGATATTCTCTTTATTTATTTTGATACGATTTAACATTATTCTATGTGTATTTTGTATATTTTTTTATACATATTTACATTATTTAATGTTCATTTTGTATATATATTTTATCCAAATTTACATTATTTTATGTGTATTTGTTTATATATTTTCATACAAATTTACATTATTTTATGTGTTTTTTGTATATATATTTTTCTACGTATTTAAATTATTTTATGTGTATTTTGTATATACATTTTCATAAAAAAATTACGTTATTTTATTGTGTGTATAAGTATATATTTTGATACAAATTTTATACAAATTCATGTTATTTAATGTGTATTTGTATATATATTTTCATACAAATTTATATTATTTTATGTGTATTTTTTCATATATTTCATTACAAATTTACCTTATTTTATGTTTATTTTGTATATTTATTTCATTCAATTTTAAATTATTTTATGTGTATACTTGTATTTGTATTTAGGTTATTTTATGTGTAT
The DNA here is from genome assembly GCF_024679095.1 of Eriocheir sinensis. Classification (NCBI taxonomy): domain Eukaryota; kingdom Metazoa; phylum Arthropoda; class Malacostraca; order Decapoda; family Varunidae; genus Eriocheir; species Eriocheir sinensis. The sequence continues at coordinate 222,970 of NW_026111521.1, forward strand.
TTTGTATATATATTTTCATCCAAAATTACATTATTTTATTGGTATTTCTTAATTTAATTCGATACGAATTTAGATTATTTCATAGGTATTTTGTATACATATTTTTTACTCATTTACATTATCTAAAGTGTGTTTTGTATATATATTTTTATGCAAATTTATTTTATGTTCATTTTTGTACATATATTTTTATAGAAATTTGCGTTATTTTATGTATATAGTTTTATATAAATTTACGTTATTTTATGTGCATTTTGTATATTTATATTTATACAAATACACATTCTTTTATTGGTATATTGTTTATTTACATTTATACGAATTTACATTATTTTATGTGTATTTTTATAATTTTTTATACGTATTTACTTAATATTATGTGTATTTTGTATATGTATTTTTATAGAAATCTACGTTATTTTATGTGTATTCGTATATATATTTTGAAACAAATTTACATTATTTTATATGTATTTTGCATATCTATTTCAATACAAATTTACCTTATTGTATGTGCATTTTGTATATTTATTTTAATACAAGTTCAAATATTTTATGTGTATTTTGGTATCAATAATTTTATAAAAAATGCGTTATTTTATAGGTATTTTGCATCTTAATTTTCATTTTATATGTACTTTGTATATATATTTTTATACGCTCTTACATTATTTAATATTTATTTTGAATATATATTTTATACAAATTCATGGTATTTTATGTGTATTTGTATATATATTTTCATATAAATTTACATTATTGTATGTGTATTTTGTACATATATTTTATTACAAATCTACCTTATTTTATGTTTATTTTGTATGTGTATTTTGTATATTTATATTTATCCAAATACACATTCTTTTATTGGTATTTTGTTTATCTATTTTAATTCGAATTTACATTATTTTATGTGTATTTTGAATACATTTTTTTAATCGTATTTACTTAATTTTATGTGTATTTTGTATATATTTTTTTATAGAAACCTACGTTTTTTTATTTGTTTTCGTATATATATTTTGAAACAAATTTACATTGTTTTATATGTATTTTTGCATATCTCTTTCAATACAAATTTATCTTATTGTATATGCATTTTGTATATTTATTTCAATACAAATTTAAATATTTTATGTGTATTTTGGTATATATATTTTTATAAGAAATGCGCTATTATATGGGAATTTTGCATCTTTATTTTCATACAAATTTACATTATTTTATTAATATTCTGTGTATTTATTTTGATACGATTTTACATTATTCTATTTGTTTTTGTATATACTTTTTATACATATTTACATTATTTAATGTGTATCTTGCATATATATTTTATACAAATTTATTATCTATTATCTATTTTCATACAAATACACATTCTTTTCATGATATTTTATTTATTTATTTTGACACGAATTTACATTATTTGATATGTATTTTGTATATATATTTTTATACGTATTTACATAATTTCATATGTATTTTGTATATATATTTAATAGATATTCAAAATACACATAAAATAACCTAAATTTGTATCAAACTATATACAAAAATACACAAAAATATTTTAAATTTGTATGAAAATAAATATACAAAATACACATAAATTAGGTAAATTTGTATGGAAATACATATACAAAATACACAAAATAATGTAAATTTGAATGAAAATACATAAACAAATACACTTAAAATAACGTAAATTTGTATAAAAAAATATATACAAAACACAAATAGAATAATGTAAAATCGTATCAAAATAAATATACAAAATACACATAAAATAACGTAAATTTGTGAAATAGATAAAATATATATAAAAACATATAAATATATTGTATATAAAATATATATATATAATATATATATATATATATATATATATATATATATATATATATATATATATATATATATATATATATATATATATATATATATATATATATATATATATATATATATATATATATATATATATATATATATATATATATATATATATATATATATATATATATATATATATATATATATAAATGAAGTAAAAATACGTATAAATAAATAATGTAAATTCGTATCAAAATAAATAAACAAAATACCAATAAAAGAATGTGTAGTTGTATAAATATTAATATACAAAATACACATAAAATAACGTAAATTTATATAAAACTATATACATAAATACACAAAAGTAATTAAATTTGTATGAAAATATATACAAAATATACACAAAATAAGCTAAATTTTAATTGAAATATATATACAAAATACATGAAATAAAGTAAATTTATATCAAAATATTTTTTCAAATAAACATATAATAACGTAAATTTGTATGAAAAAATTTAAACAAAATACACATTAAATAATGTAAATACGTATAAAAAAATGTGTACAAAATACACATAATCATGTAATTCGTATCAAAATAAATAAACAAAATACCAATAAAATAATATAAATTTGTATGAGTAAACGTGTATGTTGCATATTTTTTCAATACAAATTTACCTTATTATATACGCATTTTGTATATTAATTTTAATACAAATTTAATTATTCGATGTGTATTTTTGTATCTGTATTTTTATAAACATATGCTTTATTTTTTGGTTATTTTGCATCTTTATTTTCATACAAATATACATTATTTTATTGATATTCTGCTCATTCATTTTGATACGAATTGACATTATTCTATGTGTATTTTGTATATATTTTTCATACAAATTTACGTTATTTTATGTGTATTTGTTTATATATTTTGACACAAATTTACAATATTTTATGGCTATTTTGTATCTACATTTCAAAAGAAATTTACCTAGTTTTATGTGTATTTTGTATATCTATTTTCATACAAACTCAAATTATTTATATGTATTTTTGTATATATTTTAATACAAATTTTAGTTATGTTATGTGTATTTTGTAAATTTATTTTCATTCATATATATATATATTATTTTATTGGTGTTTTGTTGATTTATATTGATACGAATTTACATTATTTTATATGTACTTTGTATATATATTTTTATACGCTTTTACATTATTTAATATTTATTTTGAATATATATTTTTATACAAATTCATGGTATTTTATGTGTATTTGTATATATTTTTTCATATAAATTTACATTATTTTATGTGTATTTTGTACATATATTTTATTACAAATCTACCTTATTTTATGTTTATTTTGTATATGTATTTTGTATATTTATATTTATCCAAATACACATTCTTTTATTGGTATTTTGTTTATTTATTTTAAATCGAATTTACATTATTTATGTGTATTTTGTATACATTTTTTTATACGTATTTACTTAATTTTATGTATATTTTGTATATATATTTTTATAGAAATCTACGTTTTTTTATTTGTATTCGTATATATATTTTGAAACAAATTTACATTGTTTTATATGTATTTTTGCATATCTCTTTCAATACAAGTTTACCTTATTGTATGTGCATTTTGTATATTTATTTCAATACAAATTTACATATTTTATGTGTATTTTGGTATATTTATTTTTATAAGAAATGCGCTATTTTATGGGAATTTTGCATCTTTATTTTCATACAAATTTACATTATTTTATTAATATTCGGTGTATTTATTTTGATATGAATTTACATTATTCTATTTTTTTTGTATATACTTTTTTATACATATTTACATTATTTAATGAGTATCTTGCATATATATTTTAGACAAATTTATTATCTATTATCTATTTTTATACAAATACACATTCTTTACATGATATTTTGTTTATTTATTTTGACACGAATTTACATTATTTGATATGTATTTTGTATATATATTTTTATACGTATTTACATAATTTCATATGTATTTTGTATATATATTTCTATAGAAATCTACTTTATTTTATGTGTATTCGTATATATATTTTGAAACAAATTTACATTGTTTTATATGTATTTTTGAATATCTCTTTTAATACAAATTTACCTTATTGTATATACATTTTGTATATTTATTTCAATACAAATTTAAATATTTTATGTGTATTTTGGTATATATATATATATATATATATATATATATATATATATATATATATATATATATATATATATATATATATATATATATATATATATATATATATATATATATATATATATATATATATATATTTATTTATTTATTTATAAAAAATGCGATAATTTTTGGGAATTTTGCATCTTTATTTTCATACAAATTTACATTATTTTATTGATATTCTGTGTATTTATTTTGATACGATTTTACATTATTCTATTTGTTTTTTGTGTATATTTTTCTATACACATTTACAATATTTAATGTGTATCTTGCATATATATTTTATACAAATTTACGTTATTTGAAGTGTATTTGTTTTTATATTTTCATTCAAATTTACATTTATTTTAATTCGAAATTACATTATTTTAAGTGTATTTTGTATACATTTTTTTATACGTATTTACTTAATTTTTTGTGTATTTTGTATATATATTTTTATAGAAATCTACGTTTTTTTATTTGTATTCGTATATATATTTTGAAACAAATTTACATTGTTTTATATGTATTTTTGCATATCTCTTTCAACACAAATTTACCTTTTTGTATGTGCATTTTGTATATTTATTTCAATACAAATTTAAATATATTATGTGTATTTTGGTATATATATTTTTATAAGAAATGCGCAATTTTATGGGAATTTTGCATCTTTATTTTCATACAAATTTACATTATTTTATTAATATTCGGTGTATTTATTTTGATTATTTTTGTATACATATTTACATTATTTAATGTGTATCTTGCATATATATTTTATACAAATTTCTTATCTATTATCTATTTTCATACAAATACACATTCTTTTCATGATATTTTGTTTATTTTTTTTGACACGAATTTTCAATATTTGATATGTATTTTGTATATATATATGTATTGATATGTATTTGATATGTATTCATATGTATTTTGTATATATATTTCTATAGAAATCTACTTTATTTTATGTGTATTCCTATATATATTTTGAAACATATTTACATTGTTTTATATGTATTTTTGAATATCTCTTTCAATACAAATTTACCTTACTGTATATGCATTTTGTATATTTATTTCAATACAAATTTAAATATTTTATGTGTATTTTGGTATATATATATATTTATAAAAAATGTGATAATTTGGGGGAATTTTGCATCTTTATTTTCATACAAATTTACATTATTTTATTGATATTCTGTGTATTTATTTTGATACGATTTTACATTATTCTATTTGTTTTTTGTATATATATTTTTTATACACATTTACATTATTTAATGTGTATCTTGCATATATATTTTATACAAATTTACGTTATTTTAAGTGTATTTGTTTATATATTTTCATTCAAATTTACATTATTTGATGTTTATTTTGAATATGTATTTCAATACAAATTTACCTAGTTTTATGTGTATTTTGTATATTTCTTTTCAAACAAATTTAAATTATTTTTGTGTATTTTTGTATATAGTTTTATACAAATTTAGGTTATTTTATGTACGCATTTACATTATTTAGTGTGTGTTTTGTATATATATTTTTTTGCAAATTTACTTTATTTTATGTGCATTTTTGTACATATATTTTTATAGAAATTTGCGTTATTTTATATGTTTTCTCATACAAATTTACATTATTTTATTGCTATTTTGTTTATTTATTTTGATACTAAATACATGATTATATGTGTATTTTGTACATATTTTTTATACGTATTTACATTACTTAATGTGTATTTTGTTTATATATGTTTAAACAAATCTACGTTATTATATGTATTTGTATAAATATTTTGATACAGATTTACATTATTTTATGTATTTTGTATGTACATTTCAAATCAAATTTAGCTCATTTTAGCTGTATTTTGTATATATATTTTCATACAAATTTAGTTACTTCTGTGTATTTTTGTATATAGGTTTATACAAATTTACGATATTTTATATGTATTTTGTATATTTATATTTATACAAATTCACATTCTTTTACTGGTATTTTGTTTATTTTTTTGATACGATTTTTATGTATTTTTTGTATTCATTTTTTATACGTATTTACTTCATTTTATGTGTATTTATTTTTATAGAAATCTACGTTATTTTATGTGTATTTTACAAATACACATTCTTTTATTGGTATATTGTTTATTTACATTTATACGAATTTACATTATTTTATGTGTATTTTGTATATATTTTTTATACATATTTACTTAATATTATGTGTATTTTGTATATGTATTTTTATAGAAATCTACGTTATTTTATGTGTATTCGTATTTATATTTTGAAATAAATTTACATTATTTTATATGTATTTTGCATATCTATTTCAATACAAATTTACCTTATTGTATGTGCATTTTGTATATTTATTTTAATACAAATTCAAATATTTTATGTGTATTTTGGTATCAATATTTTTATAAAAAATGCGTTATTTTATAGGTATTTTGCATCTTAATTTTCATACAAATTTACATTATTTTATTAATATTCTGTGTATATATTTTGATGCGATTTTACTTTATTCTATTTGTGTTTTGTATATATTTTTTTATACATATTTACATTATTTAATGTGTATTTTGATTATATATTTTATACAAATTTACGTTATTATATGTGTATATGTTTATATATTTTCTTTCAAATTTACAGTATTTTATATGTATTTTGTATATGTATTTCAATACAAATTAACCTAATTTTATGTGTATTTTGTATATTTCTTTTCATAAAAATTTAAATTATTTTTGTGTATTTTTGTATATAGTTTTATACAAGTTTAGGTTATTTTATGTACGCATTTACATTATTTAATGTGTGTTTTGTATATATATTTTTATCCAAAGTTACTTTATTTTACTTTCATTTTTGGACATATTTTTTTATGAAAATTAGCGTTATTTTATATGTATTTGTATATGTTTTCTCATACAAATTTACATTATTTTATTGATATTTTGTTTATTTAGTTTGATACGAATTACATGATAATATGTGTATTTTGTACATATTTTTTATACGTATTTACATTACTTAATGTGTATTTTGTTTATATATTTTTAAACAAATTTACGTTATTATATGTATTTGTATAAATATTTTGATAAAACTTTACATTATTTTATGTATTTTCTATATAAATTTCAATTCAAATTTAGCTTATTTTATCTGTATTTTGTATATCTATTTTCATACGAATTTAATAACTTCTGTGTATTTTTGTATATAGTTTTATACAAATTTACGTTATTTTATGTGTATTTTGTATATTTATATTTATACAAATACACATTCTTTTATTGGTATTTTGTTTATTTATTTTGATACGAATTTACATTATTTTATGTGTATTTTGTATACATTTTCTTATACGTATTTACTTCATTTTCTGTGTATTTTGTATATATATTTTTTATACAAATCTACGTTATTTTATGTGTATTCGTATATATATTTTGAAACAAATGTACATTGTTTTATATGTATTTTGCATATCTATTCCAATACAGATTTACCTTATTGTATGTGTATTTTGTATATTTATTTTAATGCAAATACACATTCTTTTATTGATATTTTAATTATTTATTTTGACACGAATTTACATTATTTAATGTGTATTTTGTATATATATTTTTATACGTATTTACAACATTTCATGTGTATTTTGTATATATATTTCTATAGAAATCTACGTTATTTTATGTGTATTCGTATATATATTTTGAAACAAATCTACATTATTTTATGTGTATTTTGTATATATATTTCATTATAAATTTGCCTTATTTTAAGTTTATTTTTATATCTATTTTCATTCAAATTCAAATCATTTTATGTGTATATATTCATTTGTATTTACGTTATTTTATGTGTATTTTCTATATATATTTTCGTTCAAAATTACATTATTTTATCGGTATTTTGTTCATTTATTTCGATACGAATTTAGATTATTTCATGTGTATTTTCTATACATATACATATACTGTAAATTTCTATGAAAATATATATTCAGAATACATATAAAATTATGTAAATAAGTATAAAAATATATATATCAAATACACCTAAAAAAAATGAAAATTCGTATCAAAATAAATAAATAAAATTCCGATAAAAGAACGTAAATTCGAATTAAAATAAATAAACAAAATACCAATAAAAAAATATGTATTTGGATAAATATAAATATACAAAATACACATACAAAATAAACATAAAATAAGGTAGATTTGTAATAAAATATATGTACAAAATACACATAAAATAATGTAAATTTATATGAAAATATATATACAAATACACATAAAATACCATGAATTTGTATAAAAATATATATTCAAAATAAATATTAAATAATGGAAAAGCGTATAAAAATATATATACAAAGTACATATAAAATAATATAAATTCGTATCAATATAAATCAACAAAACACCAGTAAAATAATATATATTTGAATGAAAATAAATTTACAAAATACACATAACATAACTAAAATTTGTATTAAAATATATACAAAAATACATAGAAATAATTTGAGTTTGTATGAAAATAGATATACAAAATACACATAAAACTATGTAAATTTCTTTTGAAATGTATATACAAAATACCCATAAAATATTGTAAATTTGTGTCAAAATATATAAACAAATACACATAAAATAACGTAAATTTGTATGAAAAATATATACAAAATACACATAGAATAATGTCAATTCCTATCAAAATGAATGAGCAGAATATCAATAAAATAATGTAAATTTGTATGAAAATAAAGATGCAAAATACCCAAAAAATAAAGAATAAGTTTATAAAAATACAGATACAAAAATACACATCGAATAATTAAATTTGTATTAAAATTAATATACAAAATGCATATATAATAAGGTAAATTTGTATTGAAAAAATATGCAACATACACGTTTACTTATACAAATTTATATTATTTTATTGGTATTTTGTTTATTTATTTTGATACGAATTACATGATTATATGTGTATTTTTTACGTATTTACATTATTTAATGTGTATTTTGTTGATATATTTTCATACAAATTTACGTTATTATATGTGTATTTGTATAAATATTTTGATACAAATTTACTTTATTTCATGTATTTTGTATAAATATTTCAATTCAAATTTAGCTTATTTCGTGTGTATTTTGTATATATTTTCATACAAATTTAATTACTTCTGTGTATTTTTGTATATAGTTTTATATAAATTTACGTTATTTTATGTGTATTTTGTATATTTATATTCATACAAATACACATTCTTTTATTGGTATTTTGTTTATTTATTTTGTCACGAATTTACATTATTTTATGATATATATTTTATCCAAATTTACATTATTTTATGAGTATTTGTTTATATATTTTCATATATATTTACATTATTTTATGTGTTTTTTGTATATATATTTTTTTACGTATTTTAATTATTTTATGTGTATTTTGTATATACATTTTCATAAAAAAATTACGTTATTTTATTGTGTGTATAAGTATATATTTTGATACAAATTTTATACAAATTCATGTATTTGTATATATATTTTCATATAAATTTACATTATTTTATGTGTATTTTTTCATATATTTCATTACAAATTTACCTTATTTTATGTTTATTTTGTATATTTAATTCATTCAATTTTAAATTATTTTATGTGTATATTTGTATTTGTATTTAGGTTATTTTATGTGTATTTTGTATATATATTTTCATCCAAAATTACATTATTTTATTGGTATTTCTTAATTTAATTCGATACGAATTTAGATTGTTTCATAGGTATTTTGTATACATATTCTTATACTCATTTACATTATCTAATGTGTGTTTTGTATATATATTTTTATGCAAATTTATTTAATGTTCATTTTTGTACATTTATTTTTATAGAAATTTGCGTTATTTTATGTATATAGTTTTATATAAATTTACGTTATTATATGTGCATTTTGTATATTTATATTTATACAAATACACATTCTTTTATTGGTATAATGTTTATTTACATTTATACGAATTTACATTATTTTATGTGTATTTTGTATACATTTTTTTATACGTATTTACTTAATTTTATGTGTATTTTGTATATGTAATTTTATAGAGATCTACGTTATTATATGTGTATTCGTATATATATTTTGAAACAAATTTACATTATTTTATATGTATTTTGCATATCTATTTCAATACAAATTTACCTTATTGTATGTGCATTCTGTATAGTTATTTTAATACAAGTCCAAATATTTTATGTGTATTTTGGTATCAATAATTTTATAAAAAATGCGTTATTTTATAGGTATTTTGCATCTTAATTTTCATTTTATATGTACTTTGTATATATATTTTTAAACGCTTTTACATTATTTAATATTTATTTTGAATATATATTTTTATACAGATTCATGGTATTTTATGTGTATTTGTATATATATTTTCATATAAATTTACATTATTTCATGTGTATTTTGTACATATATTTTATTACAAATCTACCTTATTTTATGTTTATTTTGTATGTGTATTTAGTATATTTATATTTATCCAAATACACATTCTTTTATTGGTATTTTGTTTATTTATTTTAATTCGAATTTACATTATTTTATGTGTATTTTGTATACATTTTTTTTATACGTATTTACTTAATTTTATGTGTATTTTGTATATATATTTTTTTAGAAATCTACGTTTTTTTATTTGTATTCGTATATATATTTGGAAACAAATTTACATTGTTTTATATGTATTTTTGCATATCTCTTTCAATACAAATTTACCTTTTTGTATGTGCATTTTGTATATTTATTTCAATACAAATTTAAATATATATATAATATATGTATTTTGGTATATATATTTTTATAAGAAATGCGCTATTTTATGGGAATTTTGCATCTTTATTTTCATACAAATTTACATTATTTTATTAATATTCGGTGTATTTATTTTCATTCGATTTTACATTATTCTATTTGTTTTTTGTATATACTTTTTTATACATATTTACATTATTTAATGTGTATCTTGCATATATATTTTATGCAAATTTATTATCTATTATCAATTTTCATACAAATACACATTCTTTTCATGATATTTTGTTTATTTATTTTGACACGAATTTACATTATTTGATATGTATTTTGTATATATATTTTTATACGTATTTACATAATTTCATATGTATTTTGTATATATATTTCTATAGAAATCTACTTTATTTTATGTGTATTCGTATATATATTTTCAAACAAATTTACATTGTTTTATATGTATTTTTGAATATCTCTTTCAATACAAATTTACCTTACTGTATATGCATTTTGTATATTTATTTCAATATAAATTTAAATCTTTTATGTGTATTTTTGTATATATATTTCTATATAAATGCGCTATTTTATGGGAATTTTGCATCTTTATTTTCATACAAATTTACATTATTTTATTGATATTCTGTGTATTTATTTTGATACGATTTTACATTATTCTATTTGTTTTTTGTATATATTTTTTTATACACATTTACATTATTTAATGTGTATCTTGCATATATATTTTATACAAATTTACGTTATTTTAAGTGTATTTGTTTATATATTTTCATTCAAATTTACATTATTTGATGTGTATTTTGTATATGTATTTCCATACAAATCTACCTAATTTTATGTGTATTTTTATATTTCTTTTCAAACAAATTTAAATTATTTTTGTGTATTTTTGTATATAGTTTTATACAAATTTAGGTTTTTTTATGTACGCATTTACATTCTTTAGTGTGTGTTTTGTATATATATTTTTATGCTAATTTACTTTATTTTATGTGAATTTTTGTACATATATTTTTATAGAAATTTGCGTTATTTGTATATTTTTTCTCATACAAATTTAAATTATTTTATTGCTTTTTTGTTTATTTATTTTGATACGAATTACATGATTATATGTGTATTTTGTACATATTTTTCATACGTATTTACATTACTTAATGTGTATTTTGTTTATATATTTTTAAACAAATCTAAGTTATTATATGTATTTGTATAAATGTTTTGATACAGATTTACATTATTTTATGTATTTTGTATGTACATTTCAATTCAAATTTAGCTTATTTTAGCTGTATTTTGTATATATATTTTCATACAAATTTAATAACTTCTGTGTATTTTTTTTATGTAGTTTTATACAAATTTACGATATTTTATGTGTATTTTGTATATTTATATTTATACAAAAACACTTTCTTTTACTGGTATTTTGTTTATTTATTTTGATAAGATTTTTATGTGTATTTTGTATTCATTTTTTTTTACGTATTTACTTCTTTTTATGTGTATTTTGTATATATTTTTATAGAAATATCCGTTATTTTATGTGTGTTCGTATATATATTTTGAAACAAATTTACATTGTTTTATATGTATTTTGAATATCTATTTCAATACAAATTTACCTTACAGTATGTGCATTTTTTATATTTATTTTAATACAAATTTTAATATTTTATGTGAATTTTGGTATATATATTTTTATAAAAAATGCGTTATTTTATGGCTATTTTGCATCTTTATTTTCAAACAAATTTATATTATTTTATTAATATTCTGTGTATTTATTTTGATACGATTTTACATTATTCTATTTGTGTTTTGTATATATTTTTTTATACATACTTAAATTATTTAATTAGTATTTTGTATATATATTTGATACAAATTTACGTTATTTTAGGTGTATATGTTTATATATTTTCATTCAAACTTCCATTATTTTATGTGTATTTTGTAAATGTATTTCAATACAAATTTACCTAATTTTATGTGTATTTTGTATATTTATTTTCATACAAATTTAAATTATTTTTGTGTATTTCTGTATATAGTTTTATACAAACTTAGGTTATTTTATGAGTATTTTGTATATCTATTTTCATACAAATACACATTCTTTTATTGATATTTTGTTTATTTATTTTGACGAGAATTTAAATTATTTAATGTGTATTTTGTATATATATTTTTATACGTATTTACATCATTTCATGTGTATTTTGTATATATATTTCTATAGAAATCTACGTTATATTATATGTATTTGTATATAGATTTTTAAACAAATTTACACTTTGTGTATTTTGCATATTTTTTCAATACAAATTTACCTTATTGTATATGCATTTTGTATATTAATTTTAATACAATTTTAATTATTCTATGTGTATTTTTGTATATGTATTTTTATAAAAATATGCTTTATTTTATGGTATTTTGCATCTTTATTTTCACACAAATTTACGTTATTTTATTGATATTCTGCTCATTCATTTTGATACGATTTGACATTATTCTATGTGTATTTTGTAAATATTTTTCATAAAAATTTACGTTATTTTATGTGTATTTGTTTATATATTTTGACACAAATTTACAATATTTTATGGGTATTTTGTATATATATTTCAAAAGAAATTTACCTAGTTTTATGTGTATTTTGAATATCCATTTTCATACAAACTAAAATTATTTTTATGTATTTTTGTATATATTTCAATACAAATTTTAGTTATGTTATGTGTATTTTGTAAATCTATTTTCATTCAAATATATATTATTTTATTGGTATCTTGTTGATTTATATTGATACGAATTTACATTATTTTATATGTACTTTTTATATATATTTTTATACGCATTTACACTATTTAATATTTATTTTGAATATATAATTTTATACAAATTCATGGTATTTTATGAGTATTTGTATATATATTTTCATACAAATTTACATTATTTTATGTGTATTTTGTACATATATTTCATTACAAAATTACCTTATTTTATGTTTATTTTGTATGTGTATTTTGTATATTTATATTTATCCAAATACACATTCTTTTATTGATATTTTGTTTATCTATTTTAATTCGAATTTACATTATTTTATGTGTATTTTGAATACATTTTTTTAATCTTATTTACTTAATTTTATGTGTATTTTGTATATATATTTTTATAGAAACCTATGTTTTTTTATTTCTATTCGTATATATATTTTGAAACAAATTTACATTGTTTTATATGTATTTTTGAATATCTCTTTCAATACAAATTTACCTTACTGTATATGCATTTTGTATATTTATTTCAATACAAATTTAAATATTTTATGTGTATTTTGGTATATATATTTTTATAAAAAATGCGATATTTTTTGTGAATTTTGCATCTTTATTTTCATACAAATTTACATTATTTTATTGATATTCTGTGTATTTATTTTGATACGATTTTACATTATTCTATTTGTTTTTTGTATATATTTTTTTATACACATTTACATTATTTAATGTGTATCTTGCATATATATTTTATACAAATTTACGTTCTACCTAATTTTATCTACCTAATTTTATGTGTATTTTGTTTATTTCTTTTCAAACAAATTTAAATTATTTTTGTGTATTTTTGTATATAGTTTTATACAAATTTAGGTTATTTTATGTACGCATTTACATTATTTAGTGTGTGTTTTGTATATATATTTTTATGCTAATTTACTTTATTTTATGTGCATTTTTGTACATATATTTTTATATAAATTTGCGTTATATGTATATGTTTTCTCATACAAATTTACATTATTTTATTGCTATTTTTATTTATTTTGATACGAATTACATGATTATATGTGTATTTTGTACATATTTTTTATACGTATTTACATTACTTAATGTGTATTTTGTTTATATATTTTTAAACAAATCTACGTTATTATATGTATTTGTATAAATATTTTGATACAGATTTACATTATTTTATGTATTTTGTATGTACATTTCAATTCAAATTTAGCTTATTTTAGCTGTATTTTATATATATATTTTCATACAAATTTAATAACTTCTGTGTATTTTTGTATATAGTTTTATAGAAATTTACGATATTTTATGTGAACTTTGTATATTTATATTTATACAAATACACTTTATTTTACTAGTATTTTGTTTATTTATTTTGATACGATTTTAATGTGTATTTTGTGTTCATTTTTTTATACGTTTTTACTTCATTTTATGTGTATTTTGTATATATTTTTATAGAAATCAACGTTATTTTATGTGTATTTGCATATCTATTTCAATACAAATTTACCTTACAGTATGTGCATTTTTTATATTTATTTTAACACAAATTTTAATATTTTATGTGTATTTTGGTATATATATTTTTATAAAAAAGCGTTATTTTATGGCTATTTTGCATCTTTATTTTCATACAAATTTACATTATTTAATTAATATTCTGTGTATTTATTTTGATACGATTTTACATTATTCTATTTCTGTTTTGAATATATTTTTTTATACATATTTACATTATTTAATTAGTATTTTGTATATATATTTGAAACAAATTTACGTTATTTTAAGTGTATATGTTTATATATTTTCATTCAAACTTCCATTATTTTATGTGTATTTTGTATATGAATTTCAATACAAATTTACCTAATTTTATGTGTATTTTGTATATTTATTTTCATACAAATTTAAATTATTTTTGTGTATTTTTGTATATAGTTTTATACAAACAGGTTATTTTATGAGTATTTTGTATATCTATTTTCATACAAATACACATTCTTTTATTGATATTTTGTTTATTTATTTTGACAAGAATTAAAATTATTTAATGTGTATTTTGTATATATATTTTTATATGTATTTACATCATTTCATGTGTATTTTGTATATATATTTCTATAGAAATGTACGTTATATTATGTGTATTTGTATATAGATCTTTAAACAAATTTACACTTTTATGTGTATTTTGCTTATTTTTTCAATACAAATTTACCTTATTGTATATGCATTTTGTATATTAATTTTAATACAAATTTAATTATTCTATGTGTATTTTTGTATATGTATTTTTATAAAAATATGCTTTATTTTATGGGTATTTTGCATCTTTATTTTCATACAAATTTACGTTATTTTATTGATATTCTGCTCATTCATTTTGAAACGATTTGACATTATTTTATGTGTATTTGTTTATATATTTTGACACAAATTTACAATATTTTATGGGTATTTTGTATATATATTTCAAAAGAAATTTACCTAGTTTTATGTATATTTTGAATATCTATTTTCATACAAACAAATTATTTTTATGTATTTTTGTATATATTTCAATACAAATTTTAGCTATGTTATGTGTATTTTGTAAATCTATTTTCATTCAAATATATATTATTTTATTTGTATTTTGTTGATTTATATTGATACGAATTTACATTATTTTATATGTACTTTTTATATAATACGCATTTACATTATTTAATATTTATTTTGAATATATAATTTTATACAAATTCATGGTATTTTATGTGTATTTCTATATATATATTTTCATATAAATTTACATTATTTTATGAGTATTTTGTACATATATTTCATTACAAATTTACCTTATTTTATGTTTATTTTGTATCTGTATTTTGTACATTTATATTTATACACGTTCACTCATACAAATTTATATTATTTTATTGGTATTTTGTTTATTTATTTTGATACGAATTACATGATTATATGTGTATTTTGTACACATTTTTTTATACGTATTTACATTATTTAATGTGTATTTTGTTTATATATTTTCATACAAATTTACGTTATGATATGTGTATTTGTATAAATATTTTGATACCAATTTACTTTATTTCATGTATTTTGTATATATATTTCAATTCAAATTTAGCTCATTTTGTGTGTGTTTTGTATATATTTTCATACAAATTTAATTACTTCTCTGTATTTTTTATATAGTTTTATATAAATTTACGTTATTTTATGTGTATTTTGTATATTTATATTTATACAAATACACATTCTTTTATTGGTATTTTGTTTATTTATTTTGATACGAATTTACATTATTTTATGTGTATTTTGTATATATTTTTTATACGTATTTACTTCATTTTATGTGTATTTTGTATATATATATTTTATAGAAATCTACGTTATTTTAGGTGTATTCGTATACATATTTTGAAACAAATTTACATTGCCTTATATGTATTTTGCATATCTATTTCAATACAAATTTACCTTATTGTACATATAAAATAATGTAAATTTGTTTCAAAATATATATACGAATACACATAAAATAACGTAGATTTCTATAAAAATATATATACAAAATACACATTAAATAACGTAAATTTGTATAAAAATAAATACAAAATACACATAGAATAATGTCAAATCGTATCAAATGAATGAGCAGAATATCAATAAAATAACGTAAATTTGTACGAAAATAAAGATGCAAAATACCCATAAAATAAAAGCTTTTTATAAAAAATACAAATAGAAAATACACATAGAATAATTAAATTTGTATTAAAATTAATATACAATATGCATATACAATAAATTTAAATTTGATTATATTAATGAATAAAATATAATAAAAAATAATGTAATAAATATATAATAAATTTAAATTTGATTATATTAAATGAAATAAATATGAATACACATAAAATAATATAAATTTGTATGAAAATATATATACAAATACATATAAAATAACATGAATTTGTATAAAATTTGTTTCATAATATATACGAATACACACAATAAAATAACGTAAATTTTTATGAAATTGTATTTATAAAATACACATAAAATAATTTAAATACGTAGAAAAATATATACAAAATACACATAAAATAATGTAAATTCGTAAAATTAAATACACAAAATTCCAATAAAAGAATGTATATTTGTAGGAAATATATATACAAAAAAAATAAAATAACTAGAATTTGTATAAAATATATACAAAATACACAAAATAATTTAAATTTGTTTGAAAATAGATAGGCAAAATACATAAAGTTAGGCAAATTTGTATTGAAATATATATAAACTCACATAAAATAATATAAATTTGTATGAAAATATATAAACAAATACATATAAAATCACGTAAATTTGGATAAAATATATATATATATATATATATATATATATATATATATATATATATATATATATATATATATATATATATATATATATATATATATATATATAAATATACATTAAATATTTTAAATATGTATAAAATATATTATATTATATATATTTTATTGATATTTGCGTTATTTAGGTGTATTTTGTATATGTTTTCTTATAGAAATTTACATTATTTTATTGGTATTTTGTCTATTTATTTTGATACGAATTACATGATTTTTTGTGTATTTTGTATATATTTTTTATACGTATTTACATTATTTAATGTGTGTTTTATTTATATATTTTATACAAATTTACGTTATTTGATGTGTATTTGTGTAAATATTTTGATACAAATTTACATTATTTTATGTATTTTGTATATATATTTCAATTCAAATTTAGCTTATTTTATGTGTATTTTGTATATCTATTTATTTTAATACAAAATCAAATATTTTATGTTTTTTCGTATATATATTTTTATAAAAAATGCGTTATTTTATGGGTATTTTGCATCTTAATTTTCATACAAATTTACATTATTTTATTAATATTTTCTGTATTTATTTTCATACGATTTTACATTATTTTATTTGTGTTTTGTATATATTTTTTATACATATTTACATTATTTAATGTGTTTTTTGTATATATATTTGATACAAATTTACGTTATTTTAAGTCTATATGTTTATATATTTTCATTCAAATTTACCTTATTTTATGTGTATTTTGTATATGTATTTCAATACAAATTTACCTAATTTTATATGTTTTTTGTATATTTATTTTCATACAAGTTTAAATTATTTTTGTGTATTTTTGTTTATAGTTTTATACAAATTTAGGTTATTTTATGTGTATTTTGTATATCTATTTTCATACAAATACACATTCTTTTCATGATATTTTGTTTATTTATTTTGACACGAATTAACATTATTTAATGTGTATTTTGTATATATATTTTTATACGTATTTACATTATTTCAAGTGTATTTTGTATATAAATTTCTATAGAAATCTGCGTTATTTTATGTGTATTCGTATATATATTTTGAAACAAATTTACATTGTTTTATGTGTATTTTGCATATTTTTTCAATACAAATTTACCTTATTGTATGTGTATTTTGTATATTAATTTTAATACAAATTTGATTAATCTATGTGTATTTTTGTATATGTATTTTTATAAAAATATATAATTACTTAAATTTGTATTTAGATACATGTACAAAATACACATAAAATAATGTAAATTTGTATGAAATGAAAACAAATTCACATAAAATAACGTACATTTGTATAAAATAGATATACAAAAAAATTTTATGTGTATTTTGTATATTTATTTTCATACAAATTTAAATTATTTTTGTGTATTTTTGTATATAGTTTTATACAAACTTAGGGTATTTTATGAGTATTTTGTATATCTATTTTCATACAAATACACATTCTTTTATTGATATTTTGTTTATTTATTTTGACGAGAATTTAAATTATTTAATGTGTATTTTGTATATATATTTTTATACGTATTTACATCATTTCATGTCTATTTTGTATATATCTTTCTATAGAAATCTACGTTATATTATGTGTATTCGTATATCGATTTTTAAACAAATTTACACTTTTATGTGTATTTTGCATATTTTTTCAATACAAATTTACCTTATTGTATATGCATTTTGTATATTAATTTTAATACAAATTTTATTATTCTATGTGTATTTTTGTATATGTATTTTTATAAAAATATGCTTTATTTTATGGGTATTTTGCATCTTTATTTTCATACAAATTTACGTTATTTTATTGATATTCTGCTCATTCATTTTGATACGATTTGACATTATTCTATGTGTATTCTGTATATATTTTTCAAACAAATTTATGTTATTATATGTGCATTTGTTTATATATTCTGACACAAATTTACAATATTTTATGGGTATTTTGTATATATATTTCAAAAGAAATTTACCTATTTTTATGTGCATTTTGAATATCTATTTTCATACAAACTCAAATTATTTTTATGTATTTTTGTATATATTTCAATACAAATTTTAGTTATGTTATGTGTATTTTGTAAATCTAATTTCAATCAAATATATATTATTTTATTGGTATTTTGTTGATTTATATTGATACGAATTTACATTATTTTATATGTACTTTTTATATATATTTTTATACGCATTTACATTATTTAATATTTATTTTGAATATATAATTTTATACAAATTCATGGTATTTTATGTGTATTTGTATATATATTTTCACATAAATTCACATTATTTTATGTGTATTTTGTACATATATTTCATTACAAATTTACCTTATTTTATGTTCATTTTGTATGTGTATTTTGTATATTTATATTTATACAAATACACATTCTTTTATTGGTATTTTGTTTATTTATTTTGTTTCGAGTTTATATTATTTTATGTGTATTTTGTTTACAATTTTTTACCCGTATTTACCTAATTTTATGTGTATTTTGTATATATATTTTTATAGAGATCTACGTTATTTTATGTGTATTCGTATATATATTTTGAAACAAATTTACTTTGTTTTATATGTATTTTTGCATATCTCTTTCAATAGAAGTTTACCTTATTGTATGTGCATTTTTTACATTTATTTCAATACAAATTTAAATATTTTATGTGTATTTTGGTATATATATTTTTATAAGAAATGCGCTATTTGATGGGAATTTTGCATCTTTATTTTCATACAAATTTACATTATTTTATTAATATTCGGTGTATTTATTTTGATACGATCTTACATTATTCTATTTGTTTTTTGTATATATTTTTTTTTATACATATTTACATTATTTAACGTATATCTTGCATATATATTTCATACAAATTTATTATCTATTATTTATTTTCATACAAATACACATTCTTTTCATGATATTTTGTTTATTTATTTTGACACGAATTTACATTACTTAATTTGTATTTTATATATATATTTTTATACGTATTTACATAATTTCATGTGTATTTTGTATATATATTTCTATAGAAATCTACGTTATTTTATGTGTATTCGTATATATATTTTGAAACAAATTTACAATGTTTTATTTGTATTTTGCGTTTTTTTCAAAACAAATTTACCTTATTGTATGTGTGCATTTTGTATATTAATTTTAATACAAATTTAATTATTCTATGTGTATTTTTGTATATGTATTTTTTAAAAAAAATATGCTTTATCTTATGGGTATTTTGCATCTTTGTTTTCATACAAATTTAAATTATTTTATTGATATTCTGTGTACTTATTTTGATACGACTTTACATTATTCTATGTATAACAAAAATAAATACAGAATACACAAAAATAGATATGCAAAATACATATAAACAATGTAAATTTGTTTCAAAATATATATACGAATAAACATGACATGGTGTATTTATTTTGATACGATCTTACATTATTCTATTTGTTTTTTGTATATATATTTTTTTTAGACATATTTACATTATTTAATGTATATCTTTCATATATATTTCATACAAATTTATAATCTATTATTTATTTTCAGACATATACACATTCTTTTCATGATATTTTGTTTATTTATTTTGACACGAATTTACATTATTTAATTTGTATATTTTATATATATTTTTATACATATTTACATAATTTCATGTGTATTTTGTATATATATTTCTATAGAAATCTACGTTATTTTATGTGTATTTGTATATATATTTTGAAACAAATTTACAATGTTTTATTTGTATTTTGCGTTTTTTTTTTCAAAACAAATTTACCTTATTGTATGTGTGCATTTTGTATATTAATTTTAATACAAATTTAATTATTCTATGTGTATTTTTGTATATGTATTTTTAAAAAGAAATATGCTTTATCTTATGGGTATTTTGCATCTTTTTTTTCATACAAATTTAAATTATTTTATTGATATTCTGTGTACTTATTTTGATACGATTTTACATTATTCTATGTATAACAAAAATAAATACAGAATACACAAAAATAGATATGCAAAATACATATAAACAATGTAAATTTGTTTCAAAATATATATACGAATACACATGACATGGGTATTTGAATCTTAATTTTCATACAAATTTACATTATTTTATTAATATTTTCTGTATTCATTTTGATACGATTTTACATTATTTTATTTGTGTTTTGTATATATTTTTTTATACATATTTACATTATTTAATGTATTTTTTGTATATATATTTGATACAAATCTACGTTATTTTAAGTCTATATGTTTATATATTTTCATTCAAATTTAAATTATTTTATGTGTATTTTGTATATGTATTTCAATACAAATTTACCTAATTTTATATGTTTTTTGTATATTTATTTTCATACAAGTTTAAATTATTTTTCTGTATTTTTGTATATAGTTTTATACAAATTTAGGTTATTTTATGTGTATTTTGTATATCTATTTTCATACAAATACACATTCTTTTCATGATATTTTGTTCATTTATTTTGACACGAATTAACATTATTTAATGTGTATTTTGTATATATATTTTTATACGTATTTACATTTTTTCAAGTGTATTTTGTATATATATTTCTATAGAAATCTGCGTTATTTTATGTGTATTCGTATATATATTTTGAAACAAATTTACATTGTTTTATGTGTATTTTGCATATTTTTTTAATACAAATCTACCTTATTGTATGTGCATTTTGTATATTAATTTTAATACAAATTTGATTAATCTATGTGTATTTTTGTATATGTATTTTTATAAAAATATGCTTTATTTTATGGGTATTTTGCATCTTTATTTTCATACAAATTTACATTATCTTATTGATATTCTGTGTATTTATTTTGATATGATTTTACATTATTCTATGTGTATTTTGTATATATATTTTATGTAAAATGTATTTGTTTTCATTTCATACAAATCTACATTATTTTATGTGTTTTTTGTACATGTATTTAAATACAAATTTAACTAGTTATATGTGTATTTTGTATATCTATTTTGTATGTATATTTTCATAGAAATTTACTCTATTTTATGAGTATTCGTAAATATATTTTGATACAAATTTACATTATTAATGTGTATTTTGCATATCTATTTCAATACAAATTTACTTTATTGTACGTGCATTTTGTATATTTTTTTAATACAAATTTAATAATTTTACATGTATTTTTGCATATATATTTTTATGCAAATATGCGTTATTATATGGATATTTTGCATCTTTATTTTCATACAAATTTACATTATTTTATTGATATTCTCTTTATTTATTTTGATACGATTTAACATTATTTTATGTGTTTTTTGAATATATTTTTTTATATATATTTACATTATTTAATGTTAATTTTGTATATATTTTTTATCCAAATTTACATTATTTTATGTGTATTTGTTTATATATTATCATACATATTTACACTATTTTATGTGTTTTTTGTATATATATTTTTCTACGTATTTAAATTATTTTTTTTTTTTTTGTATATACATTTTCATAAAAAATTTACGTTATTTTATTGTGTGTATAAGTATATATTTTGATACAAATTTTATACAAATTCATGTTATTTAATGTGTATTTGTATATATATTTTCATACAAATTTTTATGTGTAATTAAGTAAATACGTATAACAAAATGTATACAAAATACACATAAAATAATGTAAACTCGAATTAAAATAAATAAACAAAATATCAATAAAAGAATGTGTATTTCGATAAATATAAATATACAAAACACACATACAAAATAAACATAAAATAAGGTAGATTTGTAATAAAATATATGTACAAAATACACATAAAATAATGTAAATTTATATGAAAATATATATACAAATACACATAAAATACCATGAATTGTTATAAAAATATATATTCAAAATAAATATTAAATAATGTAAAAGCGTATAAAAGTATATATACAAAGTACATATAAAATAATGTAAATTCGTATCAATATAAATCAACAAAACACCAATAAAATAAGATATATTTGAATGAAAATAAATTTACAAAATACACATAACATAACAAAAATTTGTATTAAAATATATACAAAAATACATAGAAATAATTTGAGTTTGTATGAAAATAGATATACAAAATACACATAAAACTAGGTAAATTTCTTTTGAAATGTATATACAAAATACCCAAAAAATATTGTAAATTTGTGTCAAAATATATTAACAAATACACATAAAATAACGTAAATTTGTATGAAAAATATATACAAAACACACATAGAATAATGTCAATTCGTATCAAAATGAATGAGCAGAATATCAACAAAATAATGTAAATTTGTATGAAAATAAAGATGCAAAATTACCAAAAAATAAAGCATATGTTTATAAAAAATAGATACAAAAATACACATCGAATTGTATTAAAATTAATATACAAAATGCGTATATAATAAGGTAAATTTGTATTGAAAAAATATGCAACATACACGTTTACTCATACAAATTTATATTATTTTATTGGTATTTTGTTTATTTATTTTGATACGAATTACATGATTATATGTGTATTTTGTACATATTTTTTTTATACGTATTTACATTATTTAATGTATTTTGTTTATATATTTTCATACAAATTTACGTTATTATATGTATATTTGTATAAATATTTTGATACAAATTTACTTTATTTCATGTATTTTGTATATATATTTCAATTCAAATTTAGCTTATTTTGTGTGTATTTTGTATATATTTTCATACAAATTTAATTACTTTTGCGTATTTTTGTATATAGTTTTATATAAATTTACGATATTTTATGTGTATTTTGTATATTTATATTTATACAAATACACATTCTTTTATTGGTATTTTGTTTATTTATTTTGATACGAATTTACATTATTTTATGTGTATTTTGTATGCATTTTTTTATACGTATTTACTTCATTTTATGTGTATTTTGTATATATATTTTTATAGAAATCTACGTTATTTTATGTGTATTCGTATATATATTTTGAAACAAATTTACATTGTTTTATATGTATTTTGCATATCTATTTCAATACAAATTTACCTTATTGTATGTGTTTTTTGTATATATATTTTAATACAAATTTAATTTTTTGATGTGTATTTTGGTATATATATTTTTATTGAAATAGATATGCTAAATACATATAAATCAATGTAAATTTGCTTCAAAATATATATACCAATACACATAAAATAACGTAGATTACTATAAAAATATATATACAAAATACACATTAAATGAAGTAAATACGTATAAGAAAATGTATACAAAGTACACATAAAATAATTAAATTTGTATTAAAATAAATATACAAAATACACATACAATAAGGTAAATCTATATTGAAATAGATATGCAAAATAAACATAAAATAATGTAAATTTGTGTCAAAAATAAAATAACGTAAATTTTTATGAAAATGTATATAAAAAATACACATAAAATAATGTAAGTACGTAAAAAAATATATATACAAAATACACATAAAATTATGTAAATTCTTATGAAAATAAATGAACAAAACTCCACTAAAAGAATGTATATTTGTAGGAAAAAATAAATACAAAATACAAATAAAATAACTAAAATTTGTATAAAAATATATAAAAAATACATAAAAAATAATTTAAATTTGTTTGATAATAGATATGCAAAATACACATAAAATTAGGCAAATCTGTATTGAAATACATATACAAATTAAACATAAAATATTGTAAATTTGTATGAAAATATATAAACAAATACACATAAAATAGCGTAAATTTAAAAAAATATATATACAAAATATACATTAAATAATGTAAATGTGTATAAAAATATATATACAAA
Source organism: Eriocheir sinensis (assembly GCF_024679095.1). Classification (NCBI taxonomy): domain Eukaryota; kingdom Metazoa; phylum Arthropoda; class Malacostraca; order Decapoda; family Varunidae; genus Eriocheir; species Eriocheir sinensis. Next base: position 249,085 of record NW_026111521.1, read on the forward strand.
ATACACACAGAATAATGTAAAATCCTATCAAAATAAATAAACAGAATATCAATAAAATAATGTAAATTTGTATGAAAATAAAGATGCAAAATATCCAAATAATAACGCATATTTTTACAAAAATACACATAAAATAATTAAATTTGTATTAAAATAAATATACAAAATACACATACAATATGGTAAATTTGTATTTATATAGATATGCAGAATAAACATAAATAATGTAAATTTGTATCAAAATATATATACGAATACCCATAAAATAGAGTAAATTTCAATGAAAATATATATTCAAAACACAAATAAAATGATATAAATAAGTATAAAAATATACATATCAAATACACCTAAAATAATGTAAATTCGTATAAAAATAAATAAACAAAATTACGATAAAATATGCAAGATACACATTAAATAATGTAAATATTTATAAAAAAATATATATACAAAAAAAAATTGAATAATGTGAAATCGTATCAAAATAAATACACCGAATATTAGTAAAATAATGTAAATTTGTATGAAAATAAAGATGCAAAATTCCCATCAAATAGCGCATTTCTTATAAAAATATATATACCAAAATACACATAAAATTTTTAAATTTGTATTGAAATAAATATACAAAATGTACATACAATAAGGTAAATTTGTATTGAAAGAGATATGCAAAAATACATTTAAAACAACGTAAATTTGTTTCAAAATATATATACGAATACACATAAAATAACGTAGATTTCTATAAAAATATATATACAAAATACACATAAAATTAAGTAAATACGTATAAAAATAGATATACAAAATACACATAGAATAATGTAAAATTGTTTAAAAAAAACAGAATATAAATAAAATAATGTAAATTTGTATGAAAATAAAAATGCAAAATACCCATAAAATAAAGCATATTTTTTATTCAAATTTTCGTAATCTTATAAAAATATGTATACCAAAATACACAAAAAATATTTAAATTTGCATTGAAATAAATATACAAAATGCACATACAATAAGGTAAATTTGTATTGAAAGAGATATGCAAAAATACATATAAAACAATGTAAATTTGTTTCAAAATATATATACGAATACAAATAAAAAAACGTAGGTTTCTATAAAAATATATCTACAAAATACACATAAAATTAAGTAAATACGTATAACAAAATGTATACAAAATACACATAAAATAATGTAAACTCGAATTAAAATAAATAAACAAAATACCAATAAAAGAATGTGTATTTGGATAAATATAAATATACAAAACACACATACAAAATAAACATAAAATAAGGTAGATTTGTAATAAAATATATGTACAAAATACACATAAAATAATGTAAATTTATATGAAAATATATATACAAATACACATAAAATACCATGAATTGTTATAAAAATATATATTCAAAATAAATATTAAATAATGTAAAAGCGTATAAAAGTATATATACAAAGTACATATAAAATAATGTAAATTCGTATCAATATAAATCAACAAAACACCAATAAAATAAGATATATTTGAATGAAAATAAATTTACAAAATACACATAACATAACAAAAATTTGTATTAAAATATATACAAAAATACATAGAAATAATTTGAGTTTGTATGAAAATAGATATACAAAATACACATAAAACTAGGTAAATTTCTTTTGAAATGTATATACAAAATACCCAAAAAATATTGTAAATTTGTGTCAAAATATATTAACAAATACATAAAATAACGTAAATTTGTATGAAAAATATATACAAAACACACATAGAATAATGTCAATTCGTATCAAAATGAATGAGCAGAATATCAACAAAATAATGTAAATTTGTATGAAAATAAAGATGCAAAATTACCAAAAAATAAAGCATATGTTTATAAAAAATAGATACAAAAATACACATCGAATTGTATTAAAATTAATATACAAAATGCGTATATAATAAGGTAAATTTGTATTGAAAAAATATGCAACATACACGTTTACTCATACAAATTTATATTATTTTATTGGTATTTTGTTTATTTATTTTGATACGAATTACATGATTATATGTGTATTTTGTACATATTTTTTTTATACGTATTTACATTATTTAATGTATTTTGTTTATATATTTTCATACAAATTTACGTTATTATATGTATATTTGTATAAATATTTTGATACAAATTTACTTTATTTCATGTATTTTGTATATATATTTCAATTCAAATTTAGCTTATTTTGTGTGTATTTTGTATATATTTTCATACAAATTTAATTACTTTTGCGTATTTTTGTATATAGTTTTATATAAATTTACGATATTTTATGTGTATTTTGTATATTTATATTTATACAAATACACATTCTTTTATTGGTATTTTGTTTATTTATTTTGATACGAATTTACATTATTTTATGTGTATTTTGTATGCATTTTTTTATACGTATTTACTTCATTTTATGTGTATTTTGTATATATATTTTTATAGAAATCTACGTTATTTTATGTGTATTCGTATATATATTTTGAAACAAATTTACATTGTTTTATATGTATTTTGCATATCTATTTCAATACAAATTTACCTTATTGTATGTGTTTTTTGTATATATATTTTAATACAAATTTAATTTTTTGATGTGTATTTTGGTATATATATTTTTATATATATATGCAAAATACATATAAAACAATGTAAAATTGGTTTCAAAATATATATACGAATACACCTAAAATAACGTAGATTTCTATAAAAATATATATACAAAATACACATAAAATGAGGTAAATACGTATAAAAAAAATGTATACAAAATACACATAAAATAATGTAAATTCGTATCAAAATAAAAAAAAAAATACCAATAAAAGAATGTGTATTTGTATAAATATAAATATACAAAATACACATAAAATAACGTAAATTTATATAAAACTATATGCAAAAATACTCAGAAGTATTTTAATTTGTCTGAAAATAGATATACAAAATAATGTAAATTCGTTTCAAATTCAACAAACAAAATTCAGATAAAAGAACGTATATTTGTAGAAAAAATAAATATACAAAATACACATAAGATAACGAAAAATTGTATGAAAATATATAAAAAAATAAACAAAAATAATTTAATTTGTATGAAAATAAATATACAAAGTACATGTATTTTGTATATCTATTTTCCCACAAATTTAACTACTTCTGAGTATTTTTGCATATACTTTTATATAAATTTATGTTATTTTATTTGTATATTTATATTTATACAATACACATTCTTTTATTAGTATTTTCTTTATTTATTTTCATACGAGTTTACATTATTTTATGTGTATTTTGTATACCTTTTTTTATACGTATTTACTTCATTTTATGTGTGTTTTGTATATTTATTTTCATAGAAATCTACGTTATTTTATGTGTATTCGTATATATATTTGGAAAAAAATTTACATGGTTTTATATGTATTTTTCATATCTATTTCAATACAAATTTACCTTATTGTATGTGGATTTTGTATATTTATTTTAATACAAATTCAAATATTTAATGTGTGTCTTGGTATATAAATTTTTAAAAGATGCGTTATTTTATGGGTATTTTGCATCTTAATTTTCATACAAATTTACATTATTTTATTAATATTCTGTGTATTTATTTTGATACGATTTTATATTATTCTATTTGTGTTTTGTATATATTTTTTTTTTACATATTTACATTATTTAATGTGTATTTTTTATATATATTTTATACAAATTTACGTTATTTTAAGTGTATTTGTTTATATATTTTCATTCAAATTTACATTATTTTATGTGTATTTTGTAAATGTATTTCAATACAAATTTACCTAATTTTATGTGTATTTTGTATATTTATTTTCAGACAAATTTAAAAAAAATTGTGTATTTTTGTATATAGTTTTATACAAATTTAGATGATTTTATGTGTATATTGTATATCTATATTCATACAAATACACATTCTTTTATTGATATTTTGTTTATTTTTTTTGACGCGAATTTACATTATTTAATGTGTATTTTATATATATATATATATATATATATATATATATATATATATATATATATATATATATATATATATATATATATATATATATATATATATATATATATATATATATATATATATATATATATATATATATATATATATATATATATATATATATATATATATATATATATATATATATATATATATATTTTTATACGTGTTTACATCATTTGATGTGTATTTTGTATATATATTTCTATAGAAATCTACGTTGATTTATGAGTATTCGTATATAGATTTTGAAATAAATTTACACTGTTTTAAGTGTATTTTGCATATTTTTTCAATACAAATTTACCTTATTGTATATGCATTTTGTATATTAATTTTAATACAAATTTAATTATGCTATGTGTATTTTTGTATATGTATTTTTATAAAAATATGCTTTATTTTATGGGTATTTTGCATTTTTATTTTCATTCAAATTTACATTATTTTATATATATTCTGTTTATTTTTTTAAAACATTTTTACATTATTCTATGTGTATTTTGTATATCTATTTTTATACGTATATACTTAATTTATGTGTATTTTGTATATATATTTTTATAGAAATGTACGTTATTTTATGTGTATTCGTAAATATTTTGAAACAAATTTATATTGTTTTATATGTATTTTTGCATATCTCTTTCAATACAAGTTTACCTTATTGTATGTGCATTTTGTATATTTACTTCAATACAAATTTTAATATTTTATGTGTATTTTGGTATATATATTTTTATAAGAATTGCGCTATTTGATGGGAATTTTGCATCTTTATTTTCATACAAATTTACATTATTTTATTAATATTCGGTGTATTTATTTTGATACGATTTCACATTATTCTATTTGTTTTTTGTATATATATTTTTTATACATATTTACATTATTTAATGTGTATCTTGCATATATATATCATACAAATTTATTATCTGTTATTTATTTTCATACAAATACATATTCTTTTCATGATATTTTGTTTATTTATTTTGACTCGAATTTAATTAGATATGCATTTTGTATATATATTTTTATACGTATATACGCATTTTGTGTATTAATTTTAATACAAATTTAATTATTCGATGTGTAATTTTGTATCTGTATTTTTATAAACACATGCTTTATTTTTTGGGTATTTTGCAACTTTATTTTCATACAAATTTACATTATTTTATTGATATTCTGCTCATTCATTTTGATACGAATTGACATTATTCTATGTATATTTTGTATATATTTTTCATACAAATTTACGTTATTTTATGTGTATTTATTTATATATTTTGACACAAATTTACAATATTTTATGGGTATTTTGTATATTCATTTCAAAAGAAATTTACCTAGTTTTATGTGTATTTTGTATATCTATTTTCATACAAACTCAAATTATTTCTATGTATTTTTGTATATATTTAAATACAAATTTTAGTTATGTTATGTGTATTTTGTAAATTTATTTTCATTCAAATATATATTATTTTATTGGTGTTTTGTTGATTTATATTGATACGAATTTACATTATTTTATATGTACTTTGTATATCTATTTTTATACGCTTTTACATTATTTAATATTTATTTTGAATATATATTTTTATACAAATTCATGGTATTTTATGTGTATTTGTATATACATTTTTATATAAATTTACATTATTTTATGTGTATTTTGTACATATATTTTTTTACAAATCTACCTTATTTTATGTTTATTTTGTATGTGTTTTTTGTATATTTATATTTATCCAAATACACATTCTTTTATTGGTATTTTGTTTATTTATTTTAATTCGAATTTACATTCTTTTATGTGTATTTTGTATATATTTTTTTATACGTATTCACTTAATTTTAAGTGTATTTTGTATATATATTTTTATAGAAATCTACGATTTTTTATTTGTATACGTATATATATTTTGAAACAAATTTACATTGGTTTATATGTATTTTTGCATATCTCTTTTACCTTATTTTAAGCGCATTTTGTATATTTATTTCAATGCAAATTTAAATATTTTATGTGTATTTTGGTATATATATTTTTATAAGATTACGAAAATTTGAATAAAAATATATACAAAAAAACAAAAAAATAAATTTCAATTTGTATGAAAATAGATATACAAAATACACATATAATTAGTTAAATTTGTATTTAAATACATGTACAAAATACACATTAAATAATGTAAATTTGTATGAAATGAAAACAAATTCACATAAAATTCGCGTCAAAATAAATAAACAAAATATCAATAAAAGAATGTGTATTTGTATGAAAATTGATATACAAAATACACATAAAATAACCTATATTTGTATCAAACTATATACAAAAATACACAAAAATATTTTATATTTGTATGAAATTAAATATACAAAATACACATAAAATTAGGTAAATTTGTATTGATATACATACACAAAATACACATAAAATAATGTAAATTTGAATGAAAATACATAAACAAATACACTTAAAATAACATAAATTTGTATAAAAAAATATGTACAAAACACAAATAGAATAATGTAAAATCGTATCAAAATAAATACACTGAATATTAATAAAATAATGTAAATTTGTATGAAAATAAATAAGCAAAATACCCATAAAATAACGCATTTTTTTAATTATAAAAATATATATACCAAAATACACATCAAAAAATTAAATTTGTATTAAAATAAATATACAAAAAACACATACAATAAGGTAAATTTGTATTGAAATAGATATGCAAGATACATATAAAACAATGTAAATTTGTTTCAAAATATATATACGAATACACATAAAATAACGTAGATTTCTATAAAAATATATATACAAAATACACATAAAATGAAGTAAATACGTATAAAAAAATGTATACAAAATACACATAAAATAATGTAAAATCGTATCAAAATAAATAAACAAAATACCAATAAAAGAATGTGTATTTGTATAAATATAAAAATAAAAAAAAAACATAAAATAACGTAAATTTATATAAAACTATATACAAAAATACACAGAAGTAATTAAATTTGTATGAAAATATATACAAAGTACACACAAAATAAGCTAAATTTGAATTGAAATATATATACAAAATACATGAAATAAAGTAAATTTGTATCAAAATATTTATACAAATACACATATAATAACGTAAATTTGTATGAAAATATATATAAACAAAATACACATTAAATAATGTAAATACGTATAAAAAATATGTACAAAATATACATATAATCAGGTAATTCGTATAAAAATAAATGAACAAAATACCAATAAAATAATATAAATTTGGATGAGCAAACGTGTATGTTGCATATTTTTTCAATACAAATTTACCTTATTATACACGCATTTTGTATATTAATTTTAATACAAATTTAATTATTCTATGTGTATTTTTGTATCTGTATTTGTATATATATTTTTATAAGCTTTTACATTATTTAATATTTATTTTGAATATATATTTTTATACAAATTCATGGTATTTTATGTGTATTTGTATATATATTTTTATATAAATTTACATTGTTTTATGTGTATTTTGTACATATATTTTTTTTTACAAATCTACCTTATTTTATGTTTATTTTTTATGTGTATTTTGTATATTTATATTTATCCAAATACACATTCTTTTATTGGTATTTTGTTTATTTATTTTAATTCGAATTTACATTATTTTATGTGTATTTTGTATACATTTTTTTATACGTATTTACTTAATTTTATGTGTATTTTGTATATATATTTTTATAGAAATCTACGTTACGTGCATATCTCTTTCAATACAAATTTACCTTATTGTATGTGCATTTTGTATATTTATTTCAATGCAAATTTAAATATTTTATGTGTATTTTGGTATATATATTTTTATAAGATAACGAAAATTTGAATAAAAATATATACAAAAAACAAAAAAATAAATTTCAATTTGTATGAAATAGATATACAAAATACACATATAATTAGTTAAATTTGTATTTAAATACATGTACAAAATACACATAAAATAATGTAAATTTGTATGAAATGAAAACAAATTCACATAAAATTCGCCTCAAAATAAATAAACAAAATAATAATAAAAGAATGTGTTTTTGTATGAAAATAGATATACAAAATACACTTAAAATAACCTAAATCTGTATCAAACTATATACAAAAATACACAAAAATACTTTAAATTTGTATGAAAATAAATATACAAAATACACATAAAATTAGGTAAATTTGTATTGAAATACATACACAAAATACACATAAAATAATGTAAATTTGAATGAGAATACATAAACAAATACACTTAAAATAACGTAAATTTGTATAAAAAAAAATATGTACAAAACACAAATAGAATAATGTAAAGTCGTATCAAAATAAATACACAGAATATTAATGAAATAATGTTAATTTGTATGAAAATAAAGAAGCAAAATACCCATAAAATATCGCATTTTTTTTTATTTATAAAAATATATATACCAAAATACACATCAAAAAATTAAATTTGTATTAAAATAAATATACAAAAAACACATACAATAAGGTAAATTTGTATTGAAATAGATATGCAAAATACATATAAAACAATGTAAATTTGTTACAAAATATATATACGAATACACATATAATAACGTAGATTTCTATTAAAATATATATACAAAATACACATAAAATGAAGTAAATACGTATAAAAAATGTATACAAAATACACATAAAATAATGTAAATTCGTATCAAAATAAATAAACAAAATAGCAATAAAAGAATGTGTATTTGTATAAATATAAATATACAAAATACATATAAAATAACGTAAATTTATATAAAACTATATACAAAAATACACAGAAGTAATTAAATTTGTATGAAAATATATACAAAATACACAAAAAATAAGCTAAATTTGAATTGAAATATATATACAAAATACATGAAATAAAGTAAATTTGTATCAAAATATTTATACAAATACACATATAATAACGTAAATTCGTATGAAAATGTATAAACAAAATACACATTAAATAATGTAAATACGTATAAAAAAATATGTACAAAATACACATATAATCATGTAATTCGTATCAAAATAAATAAACAAAATACCAATAAAATAATATAAATTTGTATGAGTAAACGTGTATGTTGCATATTTTTTCAATACAAATTTACCTTATTATATACGCATTTTGTATATTAATTTTAATATATGTGTATTTGAATATATATTTTGATACAAATTTACATTATTTTATGTATTTTCTATATTTATTTCAATTCAAATTTAGCTTATTTTATGTGTCTTTTGTATATCTATTTTCATACAAATTTAATTATTTTTGTTTATTTTTGTAAATAGTTTTATACAATTTTACGTTATTTTATGTGTATTTTGTATATTTATATTTATACAAGTAAACATTCTTTTATTGGCATTTAGTTTATTTATTTTGATACGAGTTTACATTATTTTATGTGTATTTTGTATACATTTTCTTATACGTATTTACTTCATTTTATGTGTATTTTGTATATATATTTTTATAGAAATCTACGTTATTTTATGTGTATTCGTATATATATTTTGAAACAAATTTACATTGTTTTATGTGTATTTTGCATATCTATTTCAATACAAATTTACCTTATTGTATGTGCATTTTGTATATTTATTGTAATACAAATTTAAATATTTTATGTGTATTTTGGTATATATATTTAAAAAAATGCGTTGTTTTATGGATATTTTGCGTCTTTATTTTCATACAATTTTACATTATTTTATTAATATACTGTGTATTTATTTTGATACTATTTTACATTATTCTATTTGTGTTTTGTATATACTTTTTTATACATATTTACATCATTTAATGTGTATTTTCTATATATATTTCATACAAATTTACGTTATTTTAAGTGAATTTGTTTATATATTTTCATTCAAATTTACATTATTTTATGTGTATTTTGTATATGTATTTCAATAGAAATTTAACTAGTTTTATGTGTATTTTGTATATATATTTTTATACAAATTTAAATTATTTTTGTGTATTTTTTTAATAGAGTTTTATACAAACTTACAATATTTTATGTGTATTTTGTATATCTATTTTCATACAAATACGCATTCTTTTATTGATATTTTGTTTATTTATTTTGATGCGAATTTATATTATTTAATGTGTATTGTGTATATATATTTTTGTACGTATTTACTTCATTTTATGTGTATTTTGTATATATATTTTTATAGAAATCTACGTTATTTTATGTGTATTCGTATATATGTTTTGAAACAAATTTACATTGTTTTATGTGTATTTTGCATATCTATTTCAATACAAATTTCCCTTATTGTACGTGCATTTTGTATATTAATTTTAATACAAATTTAATTATTCTATGTGTATTCTTGTATATGTATTTTTGAAAAAATATGCTTTATTTTATGGGTATTTTGCATCTTTATTTTCATACAAAATTACATTATTTTATTGATATTCTGTGTATTTATTTTGATACGATTTTACATTATTCTATGTATATTTTGTATATCTATTTTATACAAATGTACGTTATTTTATGTGAATTTGTTTTCATTTACATTATTTTATGTGTATTTTGTACATGTATTTATTTACAAATTTAACTAATTATATGTGTATTTTGTATATCTATTTTCATATAAATTGAAATTTATTTTTTTGTTTTTTGTATATATTTTTATTCAAATTTTCGTAATTTTATATGTATTTTGTATATTTATTTTTCTACAAATATACGTTCTTTTATCGGAATTTTGTTTATTTATTTTGATACGAATTTTCATTTTTTATATATATATATATATATATATATATATATATATATATAGATATATATATATATATATATATATATATATATATATATATATATATATATATATATATATATATATATATATATATATATATATATATATTTTTATACTTATTTACATAATTTTATATGTATTTTGAATATATTTTTTCATAGAAATTTACTCTATATGTATATACAAAAAAACACAAAAATAATTTAAATTTGTATGAAAATAAATATACAAAATACACATAAAATTAGGAAAATTTGTATTGAAATACATATACAAAATACACTTAAAATAATGTAAATTTGAATGAAATTATATAAACAAATACACTTAAAATGACGTTAATTTGTATAAAATATATATAAAAAATACACATTAAATAATAAAAATATGTATAAAAAAATATATACAAAACACAAATAGTATAATATAAAATCGTATCAAAATATATACACAGAATATTAATAAAAATGTACATTTGTATGAAAACTAAGATGCAAAATACCTATAAAATAACGCATTTTTTATAAAATTATATTTACCAAAATACACAAAATATTTGAATTTGTATTAAAATAGATATACAAAATGTACATACAATAAGGTAAATTTATATTGAAATAGATATGCAAAAAACATATAAAACAATGTAAATTTGTTTCAAAATATATATACGAATACACATAAAATAACGTAGATTTCTATAAATATATATATACAAAATACAAATAAAATTAAGTAAATACGAATCAAAAATGTATACAAAATACACATAAAATAATGTAAATTCGTATAAATATAAATAAACAAAATACCAATAAGAGAATGTGTATTTGTATAAATATAAATATACAAAATGCACATAATTTGTATAAAACTATATACAAAAATACACAGAAGTAATTAAATTTGCATGAAAATAGATATACAAAATACACACAAAATAAGCTAAATTTGAATTGAAATATATATACAAAATACATAAAATAAAGTAAATTCGTTTCAAAATATTTTTAACAAATTCACATATAATAACGTAAATTTGTAAAAAAAATATATAAACAAAATACACATTAAGTTATGTAAATACGTATAAATTTTTTTTTACAAAATACACCAATAATCAAGTCATTCGTAATAAAATAAATAAACAAAAAACTAATTAAATAATGTAAATTTGTATGAGAAAACAAATATACAAAATACACATAAAATAACGTTTTAAGTTTCTATAAAAAATTATGTACAAAAATGCACATAAAATTAGTTTGCATAAAAAAATATATACAAAACACACATTAGATAATGTAAATGAGTATAAAAATATGTATACAAAATACCTATGAAATAATCTAGATTCGTATCGAGTTAAATTAAGAAAATAACAATAAAATAATGTAATTTTGGATGAAAATATATATAGAAAACACACATAAAATAACCTAAATACAAATACAAATATCCACATTAAATAATTTAAAATTGAATGAAATAAATATACAAAATAAACATAAAATAAGGTAAATTTGTAATAAAATATATGTAAGAATACACATAAAATAATATAAATTTGTATGAAAATATATATACAAATACACATAAAATAACATGAATTTGTATAAAATAATTCAAAATATATACGAATACACACAATAAAATAACGTAAATTTTTATGAAAATGTATATATAAAATACACATAAAATAGTTTAAATACGTAGAAAAATATATACAAAATACACATAAAATAATGTAAATTCGTAAAAAATTAAATACACAAAATTCCAATAAAAGAATGTATATTTGTAGGAAAATATATATACAAAAAATAAATAAAATAACTAGAATTTGTATAAAAATATATACAAAAATACACAAAAATAATTTAAATTTGTTTGAAAATAGATATGCAAAATACACATTAAGTTAGGCAAATTTGTATTGAAATACATATACAAAACTCACATAAAATAATGTAAATTTGTATGAAAATATATAAACAAATACATATAAAATCACGTAAATTTGGATAAAATATATATATACAAAATATACATTAAATATTTTAAATATGTATAAAAATATATTATATTATAAATATTTTTATTGATATTTGCGTTATTTATGTGTATTTTGTATATGTTTTCTCATAGAAATTTACATTATTTTATTGGTATTTTGTCTATTTATTTTGATACGAACACATGATTATTTGTGTATTTTTTACATTTTTTTATACGTATTTACATTATTTAATGTGTATTTTGTTTATATATTTTTATACAAATTTACGTTATTATATGTGTATTTGTATAGGTATTTTGATACAAATTTACATTATTTTATGTATTTTGTATATATATTTCAATTCAAATTTAGCTTATTTTATGTGTATTTTGTATATCTATTTATTTTAATACAAAATCAAATATTTTATGTTTTTTCGTGTATATATTTTTATAAAAAATGCGTTATTTTATGGGTATTTTGCATCTTAATTTTCATACAAATTTACATTATTTTATTAATATTTTCTGTATTTATTTTGATACGATTTTTCATTATTTTATTTGTGTTTTGTATAAATTTTTTTATACATATTTACATTATTTAATGTGTTTTTGTATATATATATGATACAAATTTACGTTATTTTAAGTCTATATGTTAATATATTTTCATTCAAATTTACCTTATTTTATGTGTATTTTGTATATGTATTTCAATACAAATTTACCTAATTTTATATGTGTTTGTCTATTTATTTTCATACAAGTTTAAATTGTATTTTTGTTTATAGTTTTATACAAATTTAGGTTATTTTATGTGTATTTTGTATATCTATTTTCATACAAATACACATTCTTTTCATGATATTTTGTTTATTTATTTTGACACGAATTAACATTATTTAATGTGTATTTTGTATATATATTTTTATACGTATTTACATTATTTCAAGTGTATTTTGTATATAAATTTCTATAGAAATCTGCGTTATTTTATGTGTATTCGTATATATATTTTGAAACAAATTTACATTGTTTTATGAGTATTTTGCATATTTTTTCAATACAAATTTACCTTATTGTATGTGTATTTTGTATATTAATTTTAATACAAATTTGATTAATCTATGTGTATTTTTGTATATGTATTTTTATAAAAATATGTAATTAGTTAAATTTGTATTTAAATACATGTACAAAATACACAAAATAATGTAAATTTATATGAAATGAAAACAAATTCACATAAAATAACGTACATTTGTATAAAATAGATTTACAAAATAATCTTATGTGCATTTTGTATATTTATTTTCATACAAATTTAAATTATTTTTGTGTATTTTTGTATATAGTTTTATACAAACTTAGGTTATTTTATGAGTATTTTGTATATCTATTTTCATACAAATACACATTCTTTTATTGATATTTTGTTTATTTATTTTGACGAGAATTTAAATTATTTAATGTGTATTTTGTATATATATTTTTATACGTATTAACATCATTTCATGTGTATTTTGTATATATCTTTCTATAGAAATCTACGTTATATTATGTGTATTCGTATATCGATTTTTAAACAAATTTACACTTTTATGTGTATTTTGCATATTTTTTCAATACAAATTTACCTTATTGTATATGCATTTTGTATATTAATTTTAATACAAATTTAATTATTTTATGTGTATTTTTGTATATGTATTTTTATAAAATTTATGGGTATTTTGCATCTTTATTTTCATACAAATTTACGTTATTTTATTGATATTCTGCTCATTCATTTTGATACGATTTGACATTATTCTATATGTATTTTGTATATATTTTTCAAACAAATTTACGTTATTTTATGTGTATTTGTTTATATATTCTGACACAAATTTACAATATTTTATGGGTATTTTGTATATATATTTCAAAAGAAATTTACCTATTTTTATGTGTATTTTGAATATCTATTTTCATACAAACTCAAATTATTTTTATGTATTTTTGTATATATTTCAATACAAATTTTAGTTATGTTATGTGTATTTTGTAAATCTATTTTCAATCAAATATATATTATTTTATTGGTATTTTGTTGATTTATATTGATACGAATTTACATTATTTTATATGTACTTTTTATATATATTTTTAAACGCATTTACATTATTTAATATTTATTTTGAATATATAATTTTATACAAATTCATGGTATTTTATGTGTATTTGTATATATATTTTCATATAAATTTAAATTATTTTATGTGTATTTTGTACATATATTTCATTAAAAATTTACCTTATTTTATTTTTATTTTGTATGTGTATTTTGTACATTTATATTTATACAAATACACATTCTTTTATTGGTTTTTTGTTTATTTATTTTGTTTCGAATTTATATTATTTTATGTGTATTTTGTTTACATTTTTTTATACGTATTTACCTAATTTTATGTGTATTTTGTATATATATTTTTATAGAGATCTACGTTGTTTTATGTGTATTCGTATATATATTTTGAAACAAATTTACTTTGTTTTATATGTATTTTTGCATATCTCTTTCAATAGAAGTTTACCTTATTGTATGCGCATTTTGTACATTTATTTCAATACAAATTTAAATATTTCATATGTATTTTGGTATATATATTTTATAAGAAATGCGCTATTTGATGGGAATTTTGCATCTTTATTTTCATACAAATTTACATTATTTTATTAATATTCGGTGTATTTATTTTGATACGATCTTACATTATTCTATTTGTTTTTTGTATATATTTTTTTTTATACATATTTACATTATTTAATGTATATCTTGCGTATATATTTCATACAAATTTATTATCTATTATTTATTTTTATACAAATACACATTCTTTTCATGATATTTTGTTTATTTATTTTGACACGAATTTACATTACTTAATTTGTATTTTATATATATATATTTTTATACGTATTTACATAATTTCATGTGTATTTTGTATATATATTTCTATAGAAATCTTTGTTATTTTATGTGTATTCGTATATATATTTTGAAAAAATTTACAATGTTTTATTTGTATTATGCGTTTTTTTTTTCAATACAAATTTACCTTATTGTATGTGTGCATTTTGTATATTAATTTTAATACAAATTTAATTATTCTATGTGTATTTTTGTATATGTATTTTAAAAAAAAAATATGTTTTATCTTATGGGTATTTTGCATCTTTGTTTTCATACAAATTTAAATAATTTTATTGATATTCTGTGTACTTATTTTGATACGATTTTACATTATTCTATGTATAAAAAAAATAAATACAGAATACACAAAAATAGATATGCAAAATACATATAAACAATGTAAATTTGTTTCAAAATATATATACGAATACACATGACATGGGTATTTTGAATCTTAATTTTCAGACCAATTTACATTATTTTATTAATATTTTCTGTATTTATTTTGATAAGATTTTACATTATTTCATTTGTGTTTTGTATATATTTTTTTTATACATATTTACATTATTTAAAGTGTTTTTTGTATATATATTTGATACAAATTTACGTTATTTTAAGTCTATATGTTTATATATTTTCATTCAAATTTACATTATTTTATGTGTATTTTGTATATGTATTTCAATACAAATTTACCTATTTTTATATGTTTTTTGTATATTTACTTTCATACAAGTTTAAATTATTTTTGTTTATTTTTGTATATAGTTTTATACAAATTTAGGTTATTTTATGTGTATTTTGTTTATCTATTTTCATACAAATACACATTCTTTTCATGATATTTTTTTTTATTTATTTGACACGAATTAACATTATTTAATGTGTATTTTGTATATATATTTTTATACGTATTTACATTATTTCAAGTGTATTTTGTATATATATTTCTATAGAAATCTATGTTATTTTATGTGTATTCGTATATATATTTTGAAACAAATTTACATTGTTTTATGTGTATTTTGCATATTTTTTCAATACAAATTTACATTATTGTATGTGCATTTTGTATATTAATTTTAATAAAATTTTTATTAATCTATGTGTATTTTTGTGTATGTATTTTTATAAAAATATGCTTCATTTTATGGGTATTTTGCATCTTTATTTTCATACAAATTTACATTATTTTATTGATATTCTGTGTATTTATTTGGTATGATTTTACATTATTCTATGTGTATTTTGTATATATATTTTATATAAAATGTATTTGTTTTCATTTCATACAAATCTACATTATTTTTGTATTTAAATACAAATTTAACTAGTTATATGTGTATTTTGTATATCTATTTTGTATGTATATTTTCATAGAAATTTTCTCTATTTTATGAGTATTCGTATATATATTTTGATACAAATTTACATTATTGATGTGTTTTTGCATATCTATTTCAATACAAATTTTCTTAATTGTACGTACATTTTGTATATTTATTTTAATACAAATTTAATTATTTTATATGTATTTTTGTATATATATTTTTGCAAATATGCGTTATTATATGGATATTTTGCAGCTTAATTTTCATACAAATTTACATTATTTTATTGATATTCTCTTTATTTATTTTGATACGATTTAACATTATTCTATGTGTATTTTGTATATATATTTTTTACATATTTACATTATTTAAGGTTTAATTTGTATATACATTTTATCCAAATTTACATTATTTTATGTGTATTTGTTTATATATTTTTATACAAATTTACAGTATTTTATGTGTATTTGTTTATATATTTTCATAAAAAAATTACGTTATTTTATTGTGTGTATAAGTATATATTTTGATACAAATTTTATACAAATTCATGTTATTTAATGAGTATTTGTATATATATTTTCATACAAATTTATATTATTTTATGTGTATTTTTTCATATATTTCATTACAAATTTACCTTATTTTATGTTTATTTTGTATATTTATTTCATTCAATTTTAAATTATTTTATGTGTATATTTGTATTTGTATTTAGGTTATTTTATGTGTATTTTGTATATATATTTTCATCCAAAATTACATTATTTTATTGGTATTTCTTAATTTAATTCGATACGAATTTATATTATTTTATAGGTATTTTGTTTACATATTTTTTTACTCATTTACATTATCTAATGTGTGTTTTGTATATATATTTTATGCAAATTTATCTAATGCTCATTTTGGTACATATATTTTTATAGAAATTTGCGTTATTTTATGTATATAGTTTTATATAAATTTACGTTATTTTATGTGCATTTTGTATATTTATATTTATACAAATACACATTCTTTTATTGGTATATTGTTTATTTACATTACACGAATTTACATTATTTTATGTGTATTTTGTTTACATTTTTTTATACGTATTTACTTAATTCTATGTGTATTTTTATAGAAATCTACGTTATTTTATGTGTATACGTATATATTTTGAAACAAATTTACATTATTTTATATGTATTTTCCATATCTATTTCAATACAAATTTACCTTATTGTATGTGCATTTTGTATTTATTTTAATACAAGTTCAAATATTTTATGTATATTTTGGTATCAATAATTTTATAAAAATGCGTTATTTTATAGGTATTTTGCATCATAATTTTCATTGTATGTACTTTGTATATATATTTTTATACGCTCTTACATTATTTAATATTTATTTTGAATATAATTTTTTATACAAATTCATGGTATTTTATGTGTATTTGTATATATATTTTCATATAAATTTACATTATTATATGTATTTTGCACATATTTTATTACAAATCTACCTTATTTTATGTTTATTTTGTATGAGTATTTTGTATATATTTATCCAAATACACATTCTTTTATTGGTATTTTGTTTATTTATTTTAATTCGAATTTACATTATTTTATGTGTATTTTGAATACATTTTTTTATACGTATTTACTTAATTTTATGTGTATTTTGTATATATATTTTTATAGAAATCTACGTTTTTTTATTTGTTTTCGTATATATATTTTGAAACAAATTTACATTGTTTTATATGTATTTTTGCATATCTCTTTCAATACAAATTTACCTTATTGTATATGCATTTTGTATAATTATTTCAATACAAATTTAAAAATTTTATGTGTATTTTGGTATATATATTTTATAAGAAATGCGCTATTTTATGGGAATTTTGCATCTTTATTTTCATACAAATTTACATTATTTTATTAATATTCGGTGTATTTATTTTGATACGATTTTACATTATTCTATTTGTTTTTTGTATATATTTTTTTATACATATTTACATTATTTAATGTGTATCTTGCATATATATTTTATACAAATTTATTATCTATTATCTATTTTCATACAAATAAACATTCTTTTCATGATATTTTGTTTATTTATTTTGACACGAATTTACATTATTTGATATGTATTTTGTATATATATTTTTATACGTATTTACATAATTTCATATGTATTTTGTATATATATTTAATATATATTAAAAAAACACATAAAATAACCTAAATTTGTATCAAACTATATACAAAAATACACAAAAATATTTTAAATTTGTATGAAAATAAATATACAAAATACACATAAAATTAGGTAAATTTGTATGGAAATACATATACAAAATACACATAAAATAATGTAAATTTGAATTAAAATACATAAACAAATACACTTAAAATAACGTAAATTTGGATAAAAAAATATATACAAAACACGAATAGAATAATGTAAAATCGTATCAAAATAAATACACAGAATATTAATGAAATAATGTAAATTTGTATGAAAATAAAGAGGCAAAATACCCGTAAAATAACGCATTTTTTTTTATTTATAAAAATATATATACCAAAATACACATAAAAAAATAAGATTTGTATTAAAATAAATATATAAAAAACACTTACAATAAGGTAAATTTGTATTGAAATAGATACGCAAAATACATATAAAGCAATGTAAATTTGTTTCAAAATATGTATACGAATACACATAAAATAACGTAGTATTCTATAAATATATATATACAAAATACACATAAAATTAAGTAAATACGTATAAAAAAATGTATACAAAATACACATAAAATAATGTAAAGTCGTATAAAAAAAAATAAAAAAAATACCATTAAAAGAATGTGTATTTGTATAAATATAAATATACAAAATACACATAAAATAACGTAAAATTTATATAAAACTATATACATAAATACACAGAAGTAATTAAATTTGTATGAAAATATATACAAAATACACACAAAATAAGCTAAATTTGAATTGAAATATATATATATACAAAATTCATGAAATAAATTAAATTTGTATTAAAATATTTATACAAATACACATATAATAACGTAAATTTGTATGAAAATATATAAACAAAATACACATTAAATAATGTAAATACGTATAAAAAAAATGTGTACAAAATACACATATAATCATGTAATTCGTATCAAAATAAATAAACAAAATACCAATAAAATAATATTAATTTGTATGAGTAAATGTGTATATTGCATATTTTTTCAATACAAATTTACCTTATTATATACGCATTTTGTATATTAATTTTAATACAAATTTAATTATTCGATGTGTATTTTTGTATCTGTATTTTTATAAACATATGCTTTATTTTTTGGGTATTTTGCATCTTTATTTTCATACAAATATACATTATTTTATTGATATTCTGCTCATTCATTTTGATACGAATTGACGTTATTCTATGTGTATTTTGGATATATTTTTCATACAAATTTACGTTATTTTATGTGTATTTGTTTATATATTTTGACACAAATTTACAATATTTTATGGCTATTTTGTATTTACATTTCAAAAGAAAACTACCTAGTTTTATGTGTATTTTGAATATCTATTTTCATACAAACTCAAACTATTTCTATGTATTTTTGTATATATTTTAATACATATTTTAGTTATATTATGTGTATTTTGTAAATTTATTTTCATATATATATATATATATATATATATATATATATATATATATATATATATATATATATATATATATATATATATATATATATATATATATATATATATATATATATATATATATATATTTTTGGTGGTTTCGTTGATTTATATTTATACGAATTTAGATTATTTTACATGTACTTTGTATATATATTTTTATACGCTTTGACATTATTTAATATTTATTTTGAATATATTTTTATACAAATTCATGGTATTTTATGTGTATTTGTATATATATTTTCATATAAATTTACATTATTTTATGTGTATTTTGTACATACATTTTATTACAAATCTACCTTATTTTATGTTTATTTTGTATATGTATTTTGTATATTTATATTTATCCAACTACACATTCTTTTATTGGTATTTTGTTTATTTATTTTAAATCGAATTTACATTATTTTATGTGTATTTTGTATACATTTTTGTATACGTATTTACTTAATTTTATGTGTATTGTGTATAAATATTTTTATAGAAATCTACGTTTTTTTATTTGTATTCGTATATATATTTTGAAACAAATTTACATTGTTTTAT
This sequence comes from Eriocheir sinensis, assembly GCF_024679095.1. Classification (NCBI taxonomy): domain Eukaryota; kingdom Metazoa; phylum Arthropoda; class Malacostraca; order Decapoda; family Varunidae; genus Eriocheir; species Eriocheir sinensis. Next base: position 270,664 of record NW_026111521.1, read on the forward strand.
ATGTATTTTTGCATATCTCTTTCAATACAAATTTACCTTATTGTATCTGCATTTTGTATATTTATTTCAATACAAATTTAAATATTTTATGTGTATTTTGGTATATATATTTTTTATAAGAAATGCGCTATTTTATGGGAATTTTGCATCTTTATTTTCATACAAATTTACATTATTTTATTAATATTCGGTGTATTTATTTTGATACGAATTTACATTATTCTATTTGTTTTTTGTATACACTTTTTTATACATATTTACATTATTTAATGAGTATCTTGCATATATATTTTATACAAATTTATTATCTATTATCTATTTTTATACAAATACACATTCTTTTCATGATATTTTGTTTATTTATTTTGACACGAATTTACATTATTTGATATGTATTTTGTATATATATTTTTATACGTATTTACATAATTTCATATGTATTTTGTATATATATTTATATAGAAATCTACTTTTTTTTATATGTATTCGTATATATATTTTGAAACAAATTTACATTGTTTTATATGTATTTTTGAATATCTCTTTTAATACATATTTACCTTTCTGTATATGCATTTTGTATATTTATTTCAATACAAATTTAAATATTTTATGTGTATTTTGGTATATATTTTTATAAAAAATGCGATAATTTTTGGGAATTTTGCATCTTTATTTTCATACAAATTTACATTATTTTATTGATATTCTGTGTATTTATTTTGATATGATTTTACATTATTCTATTTGTCTTTTGTATATATTTTTTTATACACATTTACATTATTTAATGTGTATCTTGCATATATATTTTATACAAATTTACGTTATTTCAAGTGTATTTGTTTTTATATTTTCATTCAAATTTACATTTATTTTAATTCGAAATTACATTATTTTATGTGTATTTTGTGTACATTTTTTTATACGTATTTACTTAATTTTATGTGTATTTTGTATATATATTTTTATAGAAATCTACGTTTTTTTATTTGAATTCGTATATATATTTTGAAATAAATTTACATTGTTTTATATGTATTTTTGCATATCTCTTTCAATTCAAATTTACCTTATTGTATGTGCATTTTGTATATTTATTTCAATGCAAATTTAAATATTTTATGTGTATTTTGGTATATATATTTTTATAAGAAATGCGCTATTTTATGGGAGTTTTGCATCTTTATTTTCATACAAATTTACATTATTTTATTAATATTCAGTGTATTTATTTTGATACGATGTTACATTATTCTATTTGTTTTTTGTATATACTTTTTTATACATATTTGCATTATTTGATGTGTATATTGCATATATATTTCATACAAATTTATTATCTATTATCTATTTTCATACAAATACACATTCTTTTCATGATATTTTGTTTATTTATTTTGACACGAATTTACATTATTTGATATGTATTTTGTATATATATTTTTATACTTATTTACATAATTTCATATGTATTTTGTATATATATTTCTATAGAAATCTACTTTATTTTATGTGTATTCGTATATATATTTTGAAACAGATTTACATTGTTTTATATGTATTTTTGAATATCTCTTTCAATACAAATTTACCTTACTTTATATGCATTTTGTATATTTATTTCAATACAAATTTAAATATTTTATGTGTTTTTTGGTAAATATATTTTTTTAAAAAATGCGATAATTTTTGGGAATTTTGCATCTTTATTTTCATACAAATTTACATTATTTTATTGATATTCTGTGTATTTATTTTGATACGATTTTACATTATTTTATTTGTTTTTTGTATATATCTTCTTATACACATTTACATTATTTAATGTGAATCTTGCATATATATTTTATACAAATTTACATTATTTTAAGTGTATTTGTTTATATATTTTCATTCAAATTTACATTATTTGATGTGTATTTTGTATATGTATTTCAACACAAATTTACCTAATTTTATGTATTTTGTATATTTCTTTTCAATCAATTTAAATTATTTTTGTGTATTTTGTATATAGTTTTGTACAAATTTAGGTTATTTTATGTACGCATTTACATTATTTAGTGTGTGTTTTATATATATATATATATATATATATATATATATATATATATATATATATATATATATATATATATATATATATATATATATATATATATATATATATATATATATATATATATATATATATATATATATATATTTTTATGCAAATTTACTTTATTTTATGTACATTTTTGTACATATATTTTTATAGAAATTTGCGTTATTTGTATGTTTTTATTATTATATTATTTTATTGCTATTTTGTTTATTTATTTTGATATGATTTACATGATTCTATGTGTATTTTGTACATATTTTTAAACGTATTTACATTACTTAATGTGTATTTTGTTTATATAGTTTTAAACAAATCTACGTTATTATATGTATTTGTATAAATATTTTGATACAGATTTACATTATTTTATGTATTTTGTATGTACATTTCAATTCAAATTTAGCTTATTTTAGCTGTATTTTGTATATATATTTTCATACAAATTTAATTACTTCAGTGTATTTTTGTATATAGTTTTATACAAATTTACGATATTTTTTGTGTATTTTGTATATTTATATTTATACAAATACACATTCTTTTACTGGTATTTTGTTTATTTATTTTGATACGATTTTTATGTGTATTTTGTATTCATTTTTTTATACGTATTTACTTCATTTTATGTGTATTTTGTATATATTTTTATAGAAATCTACGTTATTTTATGTGTATTCGTATATATATTTTGAAACAAATTTACATTGTTTTATAAGTATTTTTGAATATCTCTTTCAATACAAATTTACCTCTCCATATATACCAAAATACACATAAAAAAATTAAATTTGTATTAAAATAAATATTTAAAAAACACATAAAATAAGGTAAATTTGTATTGAAATAGATATGCAAAATACATATAAAACAATGTAAATTTGTTTCAAAATATATATACGAATACACATAAAATTACGTAAATTGCTTTAAAAATATATATACATAATACACAAAAAAATATGTAAATACGTATCAAAATAAATGTAAAAAATACACCTAAAATAATGTAAACTCGTATCAAAATTAATAAAGAAAATTCCAATAAAAGAATGTATATTTGTAGGAAAATATATATACAAAATACAAATAAAATAACTAAAATTTATATTAAAATATATACACAGAAGTATTTTTTTTTGTATGTAAATAGATATACAAAATAAGGTAAATTTCAAATTCAATAAACAAAATTCAGATTTTATAAAAATAACATAAAATCAGATTATCAGATTTTGTATATCTATTTTCATACAAACTCAAATTATTTCTATGTATTTTTTGTATATATTTTAATATAAATTTTAGTTATGTTATGTGTATTTTGTAAATTTATACAAAATACACATAAAATTAAGTAAAAACGTATAAAAAATGTAAACAAAATACACATAAAATAATATAAATTCGAAACAAAATAAATAAACAAAATACCAATAAAAGAATGTGTATTTGTTCTGTGTATTTTTGTATATAGTTTTATACAAATTTACGATATTTTATGTGTATTTTGTATATTTATATTTATACAAATACACATTCTTTTACTGGTATTTTTTTATTTATTTTGATACGATTTTTATGTGTATTTTGTATTCATTTTTTAATACGTATTTACTTCATTTTATGTGTATTTTGTATATATTTTTATAGAAATCAACGTTATTTTATGTGTATTCGTATATATATTTTGAAACAAATTTACATTGTTTTATATGTATTTTGCATATCTATTTCAATACAAATTTACCTTACAGTATATGCATTTTTTATATTTATTTTAATACAAATTTTAATATTTTATGTGTATTTTGGTATATATATTTTTATAAAAAATGCGTTATTTTATGGGTATTTTGCATCTTTATTTTCATACAAATTTACATTATTTAATTAATATTCTGTGTATTTATTTTGATACTATTTTACATTATTCTATTTGTGTTTTGTATATATATTTTTTATACATATTTACATTATTTAATTAGTATTTTATATATATATATTTGATACAAATTTACGTTATTTTAAGTGTATATGTTTATATATTTTCATTCAAATTTCCATTATTTTATGTGTATTTTGTATATGTATTTCAATACAAATTTACCTAATTTTATGTGTATTTTGTATATTTATTTTCATACAAATTTAAATTATTTTTGTGTATTTTTGTATATAGTTTTATACAAACGTAGGTTATTTTATGAGTATATTGTATATCAATTTTCATACAAATACACATTCTTTTATTGATATTTTGTTTATTTATTTTGACGAGAATTTAAATTATTTAATGTGTATTTTGTATATATATATTTTTATACGTATTTACATCATTTCATGTATATTTTGTATATATATTTCTATAGAAATCTACGCTATTTTATGTGTATTCGTATATAGATTTTTAAACAAATTTACGCTTTAATGTGCATTTTGTATATTTTTTCAATACAAATTTATCTTATTGTACGTGCATTTTGTATATTAATTTTAATACAAATTTAATTATTCTATGTGTATTTTTGTATATGTATTTTAAAAAAAAATATGCTTTATTTTATGGATATTTTGCATCTTTATTTTCATACAAAATTACATTATTTTATTGATATTCTGTGTATTTATTTTGATACGATTTTACATTATTCTATGTGTATTTTGTATATATTTTTCATTTAATTTAGCTTATTTTATGTGAATTTTGTATATCTATTTATTTTAATACAAAATCAAATATTTTATGTTTTTTCGTATATATATTTTTATAAAAAATGCGTTATTTTATGGGTATTTTGCATCTTAATTTTCATACAAATTTACATTATTTTATTAATATTTTCTGTATTTATTTTGATACGATTTTACATTATTTTATTTGTGTTTAGTATATATTTTTTTTATACATATTTACATTATTTAATGTGTTTTTTGTATATATATTTGATTCAAATTTACTTTATTTTAAGTCTATATGTTTATATATTTTCATTCAAATTTACATTATTTTATGTGTATTTTGTATATGTATTTCAATACAAATTTACGTAATTTTATATGTTTTTTGTATATTTATTTTCATACAAGTTTAAATTATTTTTGTGTATTTTTGTTTATAGTTTTATACAAATTTAGGTTATTTTATGTGTATTTTGTATATCTATTTTCATACAAATACACATTCTTTTCATGATATTTTGTTTATTTATTTTGACACGAATTAACATTATTTAATGTGTATTTTGTATATATATTTTTATACGTATTTACATTATTTCAAGTGTATTTTGTATATATATTTCTATAGAAATCTGCGTTATTTTATGTGTATTCGTATATATATTTTGAAACAAATTTACATTGTTTTATGTGTATTTTGCATATTTTTTCAATACAAATTTACCTTATTGTATGTGCATTTTGTATATTAATTTTAATACAAATTTGATTAATCTATGTGTATTTTTGTATATGTATTTTTTGCAGCTTTATTTTCATACAAATTTACATTATTTTATTGATATTCTGTGTATTTATTTTAATATGATTTTACATTATTCTATGTGTATTTTATATATATATATATATATATATATATATATATATATATATATATATATATATATATATATATTTTATATAAAATGTATTTGTTTTCATTTCATACAAATCTACATTATTTTATGTATTTTTGTACATGTATACACATAAAATATTTAAATTTGTATTGAAATAAATATACAAAATGCACATACAATAAGGTAAACTTCTATTGAAAGAGATATGCAAAAATACATATAAAACAATGTAAATTTGTTTCAAAATATATATACGAATACACATAAAATAACGTAGATTTCTATAAAAATATATATACAAAATACACATAAAATTAAGTAAATACGTATAAAAAAAATGTAAACAAAATACACATAAAATAATGTAAACTCGAAACAAAATAAATAAACAAAACACCAATAAAAGAATGTGTATTTGTATAAATATAAATGTACAAAATACACATACAAAATAAACATATAATAAGGTAAATTTGTAATGAAATATATGTACAAAATACACATAAAATAATGTAAATTTATATGAAAATATATATACAAATACACATAAAATACCATGAATTTGTATAAAATTACATATTCAAAATAAATATTAAATAATATAAATGCGTATAAAAATATATATACAAAGTACATATAAAATAATGTAAATTCGTATCAATATAAATCAACAAAATACCATTAAAATAATATATATTTGAATGCAAATAGATTTACAAAATACACATAACATAACTAAAATTTGTATTGAAATATATACAAAAATATATAAAAATAATTTGAGTTTGTATGAAAATAGATATTCAAAATTCATATAAAACTAGGTAAATTTCTTTTGAAAGATATATACAAAATACCCATAAAATATTGTAAATTTGTGGCAAAATATATAAACAAATACACATAAAATAACTTAAAATAACGTAAATATGTATCAAATATATATACAAAAAACACATTAAATAATGTAAATATGTATAAAAAAATATATACAAAACATAAATAAAATAATGTAAAATCGTATCAAAATAAATACAGAAAATATTAATAAAATAATGTAAATTTGTATGAAAATTAAGATGCAAAATACCCATAAAATAATGCATTTTTTATAAAAATATATATACGAAAAAACATAAAATATTTGATTTTGTATTAAAATAAATAGATATACATTCTTTTATTGGTATTTTGTTTATTTATTTTGTTTCGAATTTACATTATTTTATGTGTATTTTGTTTACATTTTTTTATATGTATTTACTTAATTTTATGTGTATTTTGTATATACATTTTTATAGAAATCTACGTTATTTTATGTGTATTCGTATATATATTTTGAAACAAATTTACATTGTTTTATATGTATTTTTGCATATTTCTTTCAATAGAAGTTTACCTTATTGTATGTGCATTTTGTATAATTATTTCAATACAAATTTAAATATTTTATGTGTATTCTGGTATATATATTTTTATAAGAAATGCGCTATTTGATGGGAATTTTGCATCTTTATTTTCAAACAAATTTACATTATTTTATTAATATTCGGTGTATTTATTTTGATACGATTTTACATTATTCTATTTGTTTTTTGTATATATTTTTTTATACATATTTACATTATTTAAATGTATCTTGCATATATATTACATACAAATTTATTATCTATTATTTATTTTCATACAAATACACATTCTTTTCATGATATTTTGTTTATTTATTTTGTCACGAATTTACATTACTTAATATGTATTTTATATATATATTTTTATACGTATTTACATAATTTCATGTGTATTTTGTATATATATTTCTATAGAAATCTACGTTATTTTATGTGTATTCGTATATATATTTTGAAACAAATTTACACTGTTTTATTTGTATTTTGCGTTTTTTTTCAATACAAATTTACCTTATTGTATGTGTGCATTTTGTATATTAATTTTAATACAAATTTAATTATTTTATGTGTATTTTTGTATATGTATTTTTTTTTTTAAATATGCTTTATCTTATGGGTATTTTGCATCTTTATTTTCATACAAATTTAAATTATTTTATTGATATTCTGTGTACTTATTTTGATACGATTTTACATTATTCTATGTATAACAAAAATAAGTACATACACAAAAATAGATATGCAAAATACATATAAACAATGTAAATTTGTTTCAAAATATATATACGAATACACATGAAATAAGGTAGATTTCTATAAAAATATATATACAAAATACATATAAAATTAAGTATATACGTATAAAAAATGTATACAAAATACACATAAAATAATGTAAATTAGTATCAAAATAAATAAACAAAATACCAATAAAAGAATGTGTATTTGTATAAATGTATATATACAAAATATACATTAAATAATATAAATTTGTTTAAAACTATACAAAATACACATGAAATGATGTAAATACGTATAAAAATATATATACAAAATACACATTAAATAATGTAAATTCGCGTCAGAATAAATAATCAAAATATAAATAAAAGAATGTGTATTTGTATGAAAATAGATATACAAAATACACATAAAATAACCTAAATTTGTATCAAACTATATACAAAAATACACAAAAATATTTTAAATTTGTATGGAAATAAATATACAAAATACACATAAAATTAGGTACATTTGTATTGAAATACATACACAAAATACACATAAAATAATGTAAATTTGAATGAAAATACATAAACAAATACACTTAAAATAACGTAAATTTGTATAAAAAAATATGTACAAAACACAAATAGAATAATGTAAAATCGTATCAAAATAAATACACAGAATATTAATAAAATAATGTAAATTTGTATGAAAATAAAGAAGCAAAATACCCATAAAATAACGCATTTTTTTTATTTATAAAAATATATATACCAAAATACCCATCAAAAAATTAAATTTGTATTAAAATAAATATACGAAAAACACATACAATAAGGTAAATTTGTATTGAAATAGATATGCAAAATACATATAAAACAATGTAAATTTGTTTCAAAATATATATACGAATACACATAAAATAACGTAGATTTCTATAAAAAATATATATACAAAATACACATAAAATGAAGTAAATACGTATAAAAAAATGTATACAAAATACACATAAAATAATGTAAATTCGTATCAAAATAAATAAACAAAATACCAATAAAAGAATGTGTATTTGTATGAATATAAATATACAAAATACACATAAAATAACGTAAATTTATATAAAACTATATACAAAAATACACAGAAGTAATTAAATATGTATGAAAATATATACAAAATACACACGAAATAAGCTAAATTTGAATTGAAATATATATACAAAATACTTGAAATAAAGTAAATTTGTATCAAAATATTTATACAAATACACATATAATAACGTAAATTTGTATGAAAATATATAAACAAAATACACATTAAATAATGTAAATACGTATAAAAAAAATATGTACAAAATACACATATAATCATGTAATTCGTATCAAAATAAATAAACAAAATACCAATAAAATAATATAAATTTGTATGAGTAAACGTGTATGTTGCATATTTTTTCAATACAAATTTACCTTATTATATACGCATTTTGTATATTAATTTTAATACAAATTTAATTATTCGATGTGTATTTTTGTATCTGTATTTTTATAAACATATGCTTTATTTTTTGGGTATTTTGCATCTTTATTTTCATACAAATTTACATTATTTTATTGATATTCTGCTCATTCATTTTGATACGAATTGACATTATTCTATGTATATTTTGTATATATTTTTCATACAAATTTACGTTATTTTATGTGTATTTATTTATATATTTTGACACAAATTTACAATATTTTATGGGTATTTTGTATATTCATTTCAAAAGAAATTTACCTAGTTTTATGTGTATTTTGTATATCTATTTACATACAAACTCAAATTATGTCTATGTATTTTTGTATATATTTAAATACAAATTTTAGTTATGTTATGTGTATTTTGTAAATTTATTTTCATTCAAATATATATTATTTTATTGGTGTTTTGTTGATTTATATTGATACGAATTTACATTGTTTTATATGTACTTTGTATATATATTTTTATACGCTTTTACATTATTTAATATTTATTTTGAATATATATTTTTATACAAATTCATGGTATTTTATGTGTATTTGTATATATATTTTTATATAAATTTACATTATTTCATGTGTATTTTGTACATATATTTTTTTACAAATCTACTTTATTTTATGTTTATTTTGTATGTGTATTTTGTATATTTATATTTATCCAAATACACATTCTTTTATTGGTATTTTGTTTATTTATTTTAATTCGAATTTACATTCTTTTATGTGTATTTTGTATATATTTTTTTTATACGTATTCACTTAATTTTAAGTGTATTTTGTATATATATTTTTATAGAAATCTACGTTTTTTTTATTTGTATTCGTATATATATTTTGAAACAAATGTACATTGTTTTATATGTATTTTTGCATATCTCTTTTACCTTATTTTAAGCGCATTTTGTATATTTATTTCAATGCAAATTTAAATATTTTATGTGTATTTTGGTATATATATTTTTATAAGATTACGAAAATTTGAATAAAAATATATACAGAAAAACAAAAAAATAAATTTCAATTTGTATGAAAATAGATATACAAAAACACATATAATTAGTTAAATTTGTATTCAAATACATGTACAAAATACACATAAAATAATGTAAATTTGTATGAAATGAAAACAAATTCACATAAAATTCGCGTCAAAATAAATAATCAAAATATCAATAAAAGAATGTGTATTTGTATGAAAATTGATATACAAAATAAACATAAAATAACCTAAATTTGTATCAAACTATATACAAAAAAACACAAAAATATTTTATATTTGTATGAAATTAAATATACAAAATACACATAAAATTAGGTAAATTTGTATTGAAATACATACACAAAATACACATAAAATAATGTAAATTTGAATGAAAATACATAAACAAATACACTTAAAATAACGTAAATTTGTATAAAAAAATATGTACAAAACACAAATAGAATAATGTAAAATCGTATCAAAATAAATACACAGAATATTAATAAAATAATGTAAATTTGTATGAAAATAAATAAGCAAAATACCCATAAAATAACGCATTTTTTTTTATTTATAAAAATATATATACCAAAATACACATCAAAAAATTAAATTTGTATTAAAATAAATATACAAAAAACACATACAATAAGGTAAATTTGTATTGAAATAGATATGCAAAATACATATAAAACAATGTAAATTTGTTTCAAAATATATATACGAATACATATAAAATAACGTAGATTTCTATAAAAATATATATACAAAATACACATAAAATGAAGTAAATACGTATAAAAAAATGTATACAAAAACACATAAAATAATGTAAATTCGTATCAAAATAAATAAACAAAATACCAATAAAAAAATGTGTATTTGTATAAATATAAATATACAAAATACACATAAAATAACGTAAATTTATATAAAACTATATACAAAAATACACAGAAGTAGTTAAATTTGTATGAAAATATATACAAAGTACACACAAAATAAACTAAATTTGAATTGAAATATATATACAAAATACATGAAATAAAGTAAATTTGTATCAAAATATTTATACAAATACACATATAATAACGTAAATTTGTATGAAAATATATATAAACAAAATACACATTAAATAATGTAAATACGTATAAAAAATATGTACAAAATACACATATAATCATGTAATTCGTATCAAAATAATTGAACAAAATACCAATAAAATAATATAAATTTGTATGAGCAAACGTGTATGTTGCATATTTTTTCAATACAAATTTACCTTATTATACACGCATTTTATATATTAATTTTAAAACGAATTTAATTATTCTATGTGTATTTTTGTATCTGTATTTGTATATATATTTTTATACGCTTTTACATTATTTAATATTTATTTTGAATATATATTTTTATACAAATTCATGGTATTTTATGTGTATTTGTATATATATTTTTATATAAATTTACAATATTTTATGTGTATTTTGTAAATATTTTTTTACACACATTTACATTATTTAATGTATCAAAATAAATACACAGAATATTAATAAAACAATGTAAATTTGTATGAAAATAAAGATGCAAAATACCCATTAAATAACGCTTTTTTTATAAAAATATATATACCAAAATACACATGAAAAAATTAATTTGTATTAAAATAAATATACAAAATACACATTCAATAAGGTAAATCTGTATTGAAATAGATATGCAAAATACATATAAAACAATGTAAATTTGTTTCAAAATATATATACGAATACACATAAAATAACGTAGATTTGTATAAAAATATATATACAAAATACACATAAAATGAAGTAAATACGTATAAGAAAATGTATACAAAATACACATAAAATAATGTAAATTCGTATCAAAATAAATAAACAAAATACCAATAAAAGAATGTGTATTTGTATAAACATAAATATACAAAATACACATAAAATAACGTAAATTTGTATAAAACTATACAAAAATACACAGAAGTAATTAAATTCGTATGAAAATAGATATACAAAATACAGATAAAATAAGCTAAATATACACAAAATACAATATTTTATGTGTATATTTGTATTTGTATTTAGGTTATTTTATGTGTATTTTGTATATATATTTTCATCCAAAATTTCATTATTTTATTGGTATTTTCTTAATTTAATTCGATACGAATTTAAATTATTTCATAGGTATTTTCTATACATATTTTTATACTCATTTACATTATCTAATGTGTTTTTTGTATATATATTTTTATGCAAATTTATTTTATGTTCATTTTTGTACATATATTTTTATAGAAATTTGCGTTATTTTATGTATATAGTTTTATATAAATTTACGTTATTTTATGTGCATTTTGTATATTTATATTTATACAAATACACATTCTTTTATTGGTATATTGTTTATTTACATTTATACGAACTTACATTATTTTATTTGTATTTTGTATACATTTTTTTATACGTATTTACTTTATTTTATATGTATTTTGTATATGTATTTTTATAAAAATCTACGTTATTTTATGTGTATTCGTATATATATTTTGAAACAAATTTACATTGTTTTATATGTATTTTTGCATATCTCTTTCAATACAAGTTTACCTTATTGTATGTGCGTTTTGTATATTTACTTCAATACAAATTTAAATATTTTATGTGTATTTTGGTATATATATTTTTATAAGAAATGCGCTATTTGATGGGAATTTTGCATCTTTATTTTCATACAAATTTACATTATTTTATTAATATTCGGTGTATTTATTTTGATACGATTTCACATTATTCTATTTGTTTTTTGTATATATATTTTTTATACATATTTACATTATTTAATGTGTATCTTGTATATATATTTCATATAAATTTACTATCTATTGTTTATTTTCATACAAATACACATTCTTATCATGATATTTTGTTTATTTATTTTGACACGAATTTAATTAGATAAGTAATTTTGTATACATATTTTTATACGTATTTACATAATTTCATGTGTATTTTGTATATATATTTCTATAGAAATCTACGTTATTTTATGTGTATTCGTATATATATTTTGAAACAAATTTACTTTGTTTTATATGTATTTTTGAATATCTCTTTCAATACATATTTACCTTACTGTATTTGCATTTTGTATATTTATTTCAATACAAATTTAAATATTTTATGTGTATTTTGGTATATATATTTTTATAAAAAATGCGCTATTTTATGAGAATTTTGCATCTTTCTTTTCATACAAATTTACATTATTTTATTGATATTCTATGTATTTATATTGATAGGATTTTACATTATTCTATTTCTTTTTTGTAAATATTTTTTTACACACATTTACATTATTTAATGTATCAAAATAAATACACAGAATATTAATAAAACAATGTAAATTTGTATGAAAATAAAGAAGCAAAATACCCATTATATAACGCATTTTTTAAAAAAAATATATATACGAAAATACACATGAAAAAATTAATTTGTATTAAAATAAATATACAAAATACACATTCAATAAGGTAAATCTGTATTGAAATAGATATGCAAAATACATATAAAACAATGTAAATTTGTTTCAAAATATATATACGAATACACATAAAATAACGTAGATTTGTATAAAAATATATATACAAAATACACATAAAATGAAGTAAATACGTATAAGAAAATGTATACAAAATACACATAAAATAATGTAAATTCGTATCAAAATAAATAAACAAAATACCAATAAAAGAATGTGTATTTGTATAAACATAAATATACAAAATACACATAAAATAACGTAAATTTATATAAAACTATACAAAAATACACAGAAGTAATTAAATTCGTATGAAAATAGATATACAAAATACAGATAAAATAAGCTAAAAATGAATTGAAATGTATATACAAAATACTATATTTTATGTGTATATTTGTATTTGTATTTAGGTTATTTTATGTGTATTTTGTATATATATTTTCATCCAAAATTTCATTATTTTATTGGTATTTTCTTAATTTAATTCGATACGAATTTAAATTATTTCATAGGTATTTTCTATACATATTTTTATACTCATTTACATTATCTAATGTGTTTTTTATATATATTTTTATGCAAATTTATTTTATGTTCATTTTTATACATATATTTTTATAGAAATTTGCGTTATTTTATGTATATAGTTTTATATAAATTTACGTTATTTTATGTGCATTTTGTATATTTATATTTATACAAATACACATTCTTTTATTGGTATATTGTTTATTTACATTTATACGAATTTACATTATTTTATGTGTATTTTTTATACATTTTTTTATACGTATTTACTTTATTTTATATGTATTTTGTATATGTATTTTTATAAAAATCTACGTTATTTTATGTGTATTCGTATATATATTTTGAAACAAATTTACATTATTTTATATGTATTTTGCATATCTATTTCAATACAAATTTACCTTATTGAATGTGCATTTTGTATATTTATTTTAATACAAATTGAAATATTTTATGTGTATTTTGGTATCAATAATTTTATAAAAAAACGTAAATTTGTATAAAAAAATATGTACAAAACACAAATAGAATAATGTAAAATCGTATCAAAATAAATACACAGAATATTAATAAAATAATGTAAATTTGTATGAAAATAAAGAAGCAAAATACCCATAAAATAACGCATTTTTTTTTATAAAATATATACCAAAATACACATCAAAAAATTAAATTTGTATTAAAATAAATATACAAAAAACACATACAATAAGGTAAATCTGTATTGAAATAGATATGCAAAATACATATAAAACAATGTAAATTTGTTTCAAAATATATATACGAATACACATAAAATAACGTAGATTTCTATAAAAATATGTATACAAAATACACATAAAATTAAGTAAATACGTATAAAAAAAATGTATACAAAATACACATAAAATAACGTAAATTTATATAAAATTATATACAAAAATACACAGAAGTAATTAAATTTGTATGAAAATATAAGCAAAATACACACAAAATAAGCTAAATTTGAATTGAAATATATATACAAAATAAACATATTTTGCATATTTATTTTCAAACAAATTGAAATTATTTTTATGTATTTTTGAATATATTTATTTTTGTTATACATAGAATAATGTAAAATCGTATCAAAATAAGTACACAGAATATCAATAAAATAATTTAAATTTGTATGAAAATGAAGATGCAAAATACCCATAAGATAAAGCATTTTTTTTTAAATACATATACAAAAATACACATAGAATAATTAAATTTGTATTAAAATTAATATACATAATGCACACATACAAAAAGGTAAATTTGTATTGAAAAAAAACGCAAAATACAAATAAAACAGTGTAAATTTGTTTCAAAATATATATACGAATACACATAAAATAACGTGTATATTGTATATCTATTTTCATACAAATACACATTCTTTTATTGATATTTTGTTTATTTATTTTGACGCGAATTTACATTATTTAATGTATTTATATATATATATATATATATATATATATATATATATATATATATATATATATATATATATATATATATATATATATATATATATATATATATATATATATATATATATATATATATATATATATATATATATATATATATATATATATATATATATATATATATATACGTGTTTACATCATTTGATGTATTTTGGATATATATTTCTATAGAAATCTACGTTGATTTATGAGTATTCGTATATAGATTTTGAAATAAATTTACACTGTTTTATGTGAATTTTGCATATTTTTTCAATACAAATTTACCTTATTGTATATGCATTTTGTATATTAATTTTAATACAAATTTAATTATGGTATGTGCATTTTTGTATATGTATTTTTTTAAAAATATGCTTTATTTTATGGGTATTTTGCATTTTTTTTTCATACAAATTTACATTATTTTATTTATATTCTGTTTATTTTTTTTAAACAATTTTACATTATTCCATGTGTATTTTGTATATCTATATTTATACGTATTTACTTAATTTTATGTGTATTTTGTATATATATTTTTATAGAAATCTACGTTATTTTATGTATTCGTATATATATTTTGAAACAAATTTACATTGTTTTATATGTATTTTTTTGCATATCTCTTTCAATACAAGTTTACCTTATTGTATGTGCATTTTGTATATTTATTTCAATACAAATTTAAATATTCTATGTGTATTTTAGTATATATATTTTTATAAGAAATGCGATATTTGATGGGAATTTTGCATCTTTATTTTCATACAAATTTACATTATTTTATTAATATTCGGTGTATTTATTTTGTTACGATTTCACATTATTCTATTTGTTTTTTGTATATATATTTTTTTTTTACATATTTACATTATTTAAAGTGTATCTTGCATATATATTTCATACAAATTTATTATCTATTAAATATTTACATGCAAATACACATTCTTTTCATGATACTTTGTTTATTTATTTTGACACGAATTTACCTAGATATGTATTTTGTATATATATTTTTATACGTATTTACATAATTACATGTGTATTTTGTATATATATTTCTATAGAAATCTACGTTATTTTATGTGTATTCGTTTATATATTTTGAGACAAATTAACTTTGTTTTATAAGTATTTTTGAATATCTTTCAATACATATTTACCTTACTGTATATGCATTTTGTATATTTATTTCAATACAAATTTAAATATTTTAAGTGTATTTTGGTATATATATTTAAAAAAAATGCTCTATTTTATGGGAATATTGAATCTTTCTTTTCATACAAATTTACATTATTTTATTGATATTCTGTGAATTTATATTGATAGGATTTTACATTATTCTATTTATTTTTTGTATATATTTTTTTATACACATTTACATTATTTAATGTGTATCTTGCATATATATTTTATACAAATTTACGTTATTTTAAGTGTATTTGTTTATATATTTTCATTCAAATTTACATTATTTTATGTGTATTTTGTATATGTATTTCAATACAAACTTACCTAATTTTACGTGTATTTTATATATTTCTTTTCATATATATTTTAAATTTTTTTGTGTATTTTTGTATATAGTTTTATACAAATTTAGTTTATTTTATGTACGCATTTACATTATTTAATGTGTGTTTTGTATATATATTTTTATGCAAATTTACTTTATTTTATGTGCATTTTTGTACATATATTTTTTTAGAAATTTGCGTTATTTTATGTGTATTTGTATATGTTATCTCATACAAATTTACATTATTTTATTGCTATTTTGTTTATTTATTTTGATACGAATGAAAATAGATATACAAAATATACATAAAATAAACTAAATTTGTATTAAAATATATATACAAAATACATAAAATAATGTAAATTTGAATCAAAATATTTTAACAGATGCGCATAAAATAATGTAAATTTGTTTTAAAATATACAAAATACACATTAAATAATGTAAATATGTATAAAAAAATATATAGAAAACACAAATAGAATAATGTAAAATCGTATCAAAATAAATACGCTGAATATTAATAAAACAATGTAAATTTGTATGAAAATAAAGATGCAAAATACCCAATAAATAACGCATTTTTTTTATAAAAATATATATACCAAAATACACATGAAAAATTAATTTGTATTAAAATAAATAAACAAAATACATACAATAAGGTAAATGTGTATGAAATAGATATGCAAAATACATATAAAACAATGTAAATTTGTTTCAAAATATATATACGAATACACATAAAATAACGTAGATTTAAAATATATATACAAAATACATAAAATGAAGTAAATACGTATAAGAATGTATACAAAATACACGATAGGTTATGTGTATTTTGTAAATCTATTTTCATTCAAATATATATTATTTTATTGGTATTTTGTTGATTTATATTGATACGAATTTACATTATTTTATATGTACTTTGTATATATATTTTTATACGCATTTAAATTATTTAATATTTATTTTGAGTATATAATTTTATACAAATTCATGGTATTTTATGTGTATTTGTATATATATTTTCATATAAATTTACATTATTTTATGTCTATTTTGTACATATATTTCATTACAAATTTACCTTATTTTATGTTTATTTTGTATGTGTATTTTGTACATTTATATTTATACAAATACACATTCTTTTATTGGTATTTTGTTTATTTATTTTGTTTCGATTTTACATTATTTTATGTATTTTGTTTACATTTTTTATACGTATTTACTTAATTTTATGTATTTTGTATATATATTTTATAGATATCACCGTTATTTTATGTGTATTCGTACATATATTTTGAATCAAATTTACATTGTTTTATATGTACAATAAGGTAAATTTGTATTGAAATAGATATGCAGAATACATATAAAGCAATGTAAATTTGTTTCAAAATATGTATACGAATACACATAAAATAACGTAGATTTCTATAAAAATATATATACAAAATACACATAAAATGAAGTAAATACGTATAAAAAATGTAAACAAAATACACATAAAATAATGTAAATCGTATCAAAATAAATAAACAAAATACCTATAAAAGAATGTGTATAAATATAAATATAAATATACAAAATACACATAAAATAACGTAAATTTATACAAAACTATATAAAAATATAGAAGTAATTAAATTTGTATGAAAATATATACAAAACACACACAAAATAAGCTAAATTTGAATTGAAATATATATACAAATACATGAAATAAAGTAAATTGGTATCAAAATATTTATACAATACATATAATAACGTAAATTTGTATGAAAATATATAAACAAAATACGCATTAAATAATGTAAATACGTATAAAAATGTGTACAAAATACACATATAATCATGTAATTCGTATCAAAATAAATAAACAAAATACCAATAAATAATATAAATTTGTATGAGTAAACGTGTATAAATATAAATGTACAAAATACACATACAAATAAACATAAAAGAAGGTAATTGTAATGAAATAGATGTACAAAATACACATAAAATAATGATACAAATTTACCTCATTATATACGCATTTTGTGTATTAATTTTAATACAAATTTAATTATTCGATGTGTATTTTTGTATCTGTATTTTTATAAACATATGCTTTATTTTTTGGGTATTTTGCATCTTTATTTTCATACAAATTTACATTATTTTATTGATATACTGCTCATTCATTTTGATACGAATTGACATTATTCTATGTATATTTTGTATATATTTTTCATACAAATTTACGTTATTTTATGTGTATTTATTTATATATTTTGACACAAATTTACAATATTTTATGGGTATTTTGTATATTCATTTCAAAAGAAATTTACCTAGTTTTATGTGTATTTTGTATATCTATTTTCATACAAACTCAAATTATTTCTATGTATTTTTGTATATATTTAAATACAAATTTTAGTTATGTTATGTGTATTTTGTAAATCTATTTTCATTCAAATATATATTATTTTATTGGTGTTTTGTTGATTTATATTGATACGAATTTACATTGTTTTATATGTTCTTTGTATATATATTTTTATACGCTTTTACATTATCTAATATTTATTTTGAATATATATTTTTATACAAATTCATGGTATTTTATGTGTATTTGTATATATATTTTCATATAAATTTACATTATTTTATGTGTATTTTGTACATATATTTTTTTACAAATCTACCTTATTTTATGTTTATTTTGTATGTGTATTTTGTATATTTATATTTATCCAAATAAACATTCTTTTATTGGTATTTTGTTTATTTATTTTAATTCGAATTTACATTCTTTTATGTGTATTTTGTATGTATTTTTTTATACGTATTCACTTAATTTTAAGTGTATTTTGTATATATATTTTTATAGAAATCTACGTTTTTTTTATTTGTATTTGTATATATATTTTGAAACAAATTTACATTGTTTTATATGTATTTTTGCATCTCTCTTTTACCTTATTTTAAGCGCATTTTGTATATTTATTTCAATGCAAATTTAAATATTTTATGTGTATTTTTATATATATATTTTTATAAGATTACGAAAATTTGAATAAAAATATATACAAAAAAACAAAAAAATAAATTTCAATTTGTATGAAAATAGATATACTTTTAAAATACACATATAATTAGTTAAATTTGTATTCAAATACATGTACAAAATACACATAAAATAATGTAAATTTGTATGAAATGAAAACAAATTCACATAAAATTCGCGTCAAAATAAATAAACAAAATATCAATAAAAGAATGTGTATTTGTATGAAAATTGATATACAAAAAACACATAAAATAACCTAATTTGTATCAAACTATATACAAAATACACAAAATATTTTATATATGTATGAAATTAAATATACAAAATACACATAAAATTAGGTAAATTTGTATTGAAATACATACACAAAATACACATAAAATAATGTAAATTTGAATGAAAATACATAAACAAATACACTTAAAATAACGTAAATTTGTATAAAAAAATTTGTACAAAACACAAATAGAATAATGTAAAATCGCATCAAAATAAATACACAGAATATTAATAAAATAATGTGAATATGTATGAAAATAAATAAGCAAAATACCCATAAAATAACGCATTTTTTTATTTATAAAATATATATACCAAAATACACATCAAAAAATTAAATTTGTATTAAAATAAATATACAAAAAACACATACAATAAGGTAAATTTGTATTTAAATAGATATGCAAAATACATATAAAACAATGTAAATTTGTTTCAAAATATATATACGAATACATATAAAATAACGTAGATTTCTATAAAAATATATATACAAAATACACATAAAATGAAGTAAATACGTATAAAAAAATGTATACAAAAACACATAAAATAATGTAAATTCGTATCAAAATAAATAAACAAAATACCAATAAAAGAATGTGTATTTGTATAAATATAAATATACAAAATACACATAAAATAACGTAAATTTATATAAAACTATATACAAAAATACACAGAAGTAATTAAATTTGTATGAAAATATATACAAAGTACACACAAAATAAGCTAAATTTGAATTGAAATATATATACAAAATACATGAAATAAAGTAAATTTGTATCAAAATATTTATACAAATACACATATAATAACGTAAATTTGTATGAAAATATATATAAACAAAATACACATTAAATAATGTAAATACGTATAAAAAATATGTACAAAATACACATATAATCATGTAATTCGTATCAAAATAATTGAACAAAATACCAATAAAATAATATAAATTTGTATGAGCAAACGTTTATGTTGCATATTTTTTCAATACAAATTTACCTTATTATACACGCATTTTATATGTTAATTTTAATACAATTTAATTATTCTATGTGTATTTTGTATCTGTATATATATTTTTATACGCTTTTACATTATTTAATATTTATTTGAATATATATTTTATACAATTCATGGTATTTTATGTGTATTTGTATATATATTTTTATATAAATTTACAAAATATTATGTGTATTTTTTACATATTTATTTTTACAAAAATAACTTATTTTATGTTTATTCTGTATGTGTATTTTGTATATTTATATTTATCCAAATACACATTCATTTATTGGTATTTTGTTTATTTATTTTAATTCGATTTTACATTATTTTATGTGTATTTTGTATACATTTTTTTATACGTATTTACTTAATTTTATGTGTATTTTGTATATATATTTTTATAGAAATCTACGTTTTTTTATTTGTATTCGTATATATATTTTGAAACAAATTTACATTCTTTTATATGTATTTTTGCATATCTCTTTCAAAACAAATTTACCTTATTGTATGTGCATTTTGTATACTTATTTCAATGCAAATTTAAATATTTTATGTGTATTTTGGTATATATATTTTTATAAGATTACGAAAATTTGAATAAAAATATATACAAAAAAAAACAAAAAAAAAATTTATATTTGTATGAAAATAGATATACAAAATACACATATAATTAGTTAAATTTGTATTTAAATACATGTACAAAATACACATAAAATAATGTAAATTTGTATGAAATGAAAACCAATTCACATAAAATTCGCGTCAAAATAAATAAACAACATATTAATAAAAGAATGTGTATTTGTATAAAAAAAGATATACAAAATACACATAAAATAACCTAAATCTGTATCAAACTATATACAAAAATACACAAAAATACTTTAAATTTGTATGAAAATAAATATACAAAATACACATAAAATTAGGTAAATTTGTATTGAAATACATACACAAAATACACATAAAATAATGTAAATTTGAATGAAAATACATAAACAAATACACTTAAAATAACGTAAATTTGTATAAAAAAAAATATGTACACAACACAAATAGAATAATGTAAAATCGTATCAAAATAAATACACAGAATATTAATGAAATAATATTAATTTGTATGAAAATAAAGAAGCAAAATACCCATAAAATATCGCTTTTTTTTATTTATAAAAATATATACCAAAATACACATCAAAAAATTAAATTTGTATTAAAATAAATATACAAAAAACACATACAATAAGGTAAATTTGTATTGAAATAGATATGCAAAATACATAAAAAAACAATGTAAATTTGTTTCAAAATATATATACGAATACACATATAATAACGTAGATTTCTATTAAAATATATATACAAAATACACATAAAATGAAGTAAATATGTATAAAAAATGTATACAAAAAACACAAAATAATGTAAATTCGTATCAAAATAAATAATCAAAATACCAATAAAAGAATGTGTATTTGTATAAATATAAATATACAAAATACACATAAAATAACGTAAATTTATATAAAACTATATACAAAAATACACAAGTAATTAAATTTGTATGAAAATATATACAAAATACACACAAAATAAGCTAAATCTGAATTGAAATATATACAAAATACATGAAATAAAATAAATTTGTATCAAAATATTTATACAAATACACATATAGTAAAGTAAATTTGTATTAAAATGTATAAACAAAATACACATTAAATAATGTAAATACTTATAAAAAATATGTACAAAAGACACATATAATCATGTAATTCGTATCAAAATAAATAAACAAAATACCAATAAAATAATATAAATTTGAATGAGTAAGCATGTATGTTTATATTTTTTCAATACAAATTTACCTTATTATATACGCATTTGTATATTAATTTTAATATATGTATTTGAATATATATTTTGATGCAAATTTACATTATTTTATGTATTTTCTATATTTATTTCAATTCAAATTTAGCTTATTTTATGTGTCTTTTGTATATCTACGCAATTTAATTATTTTATTTGTTTTGTATATAGTTTTATACAATTTACGTTATTTTATGTGTATTTTGTATATTTATATTTATAAATAAACATTCTTTTATTGGCATTTAGTTTATTTATTTTGATACAGTTTACATTATTTTATGTATTTTGTATACATTTTCTTATACGTATTTACTTCATTTATGTGTATTTTGTATATATTTTATAGAAATCTACGTTATTTTATGTATTCGTATATATTTTGAAACAAATTTACATTGTTTATGTGTATTTTGCATATCTATTTCAATACAAATTTACTTTATTGTATGTGCATTTTGTATATTTATTGTAATACAAATTTAAATATTTTATGTGTATTTTGGTATATATATTTTAAAAATGCACGTTGTTTTATGGGTATTTTGCGTCTTTATTTTCATACAAATTTACATTATTTTATTAATATACTGTGTATTTTGATACTATTTTACATTATTCTATTTGTGTTTTGTATATATTTTTATACATATATACATTATTTAATGTATATTTTGTATATATATTTTATGCAAATTTACGTTATTTTAAATGAATTTGTTTATATATTTTCATACAAATTTATATTATTTTATATGTATTTTGTATATGTATTTCAATAGAAATTTAACTAGTTTTTATGTGTATTTTGTATATATATTTTATACAAATTTAAATTATTTTGTGTATTTTTAATAGAGTTTTATACAAATTTACAATATTTTATGTATTTTGTATATCTATTTTCATACAAATACATTCTTTTATTGATATTTTGTTTATTTATTTTGATGCAATTTATATTATTTAATGTGTATTGTGTATATATATTTTTGTACATATTTACGTCATTTCATGTGTATTTTTATATATATTTCTATAGAAATATACGTTATTTTATGTGTATTCATATATATTTTGAAACAAATATACATTGTTTTATGTGCATTTTGTATATTTTTCAATACAAATTTTCCTTATTAGTACGTGCATTTTGTATATTAATTTTAATACAAATTTAATTATTCTGTAGTATTCTTGTATATGTATTTTAAAAAATATGCTTTATTTTATGGGTATTTTGCATCTTTATTTTCATACAAAATTACATTATTTTATTGATATTCTGTATTTATTTTGATACCAAAATATACATAAAATATTTAAATTTGTATTGAAATAAATATACAAATGCATATACAATAAGGTAAATTTGTATTGAAAGAGATATTCAAAATACATATAAAACAATGTAAATCTGTTTCAAAATATATATACGAATACACATAAAATAAAAGTAAGTTCTATAGAAATATATATAAAATACATGAAATTATGTAAATACGTATAAATATATATACAAAATACATAGTAAATTCGTGTCAAAATAAATAAACAAATATCATGAAAAGAATGTATTTGTATGAAAATAGATAATAGATAATAAATTTGTATAAAATATATATGCAAGATACTCATTAAATAATGTAAATATGTATACAAAAGTGTATACAAAAACAAATAAATAATGTAAATTCGTATCAAAATAAATACACCGAATATTAATAAAATAATGTAAATTTGTATGAAAATAAAGATGCAAAATTCCCATAAAATAGCGCATTTCTTATAAAAATATATATACCAAAATACACATAAATATTTAAATATGTATTGAAATAAATATATAAAATGCAGATACAATAAGGTAAATTTGTATTGAAAGAGATATGCAAAAATACATATTAAACAATGTAAATTTGTTTCAAAATATATATACGAATACAAATAAAAAAACGTATTTCTATAAAAATATATATACAAAATACACATAAAATTAAGTAAATACGTATAAAAAAATGTATACAAAATACACATAAAATAATGTAAACTCGATTTAAAATAAATAAACAAAATACCAATAAAAGAATGTGTATTTGGATAAATATAAATATACAAAATACATATACAAAATAAACATAAAATAAGGTAGATTTGTACTAAAATATGTACAAAATTCACATAAATAATGTGAATTTATATGAAAATATATATACAAATACACAAATACCAGAATTTGTATAAAATATATATTCAAAATAAATATTAAATATATATATAAAGTATATATATATATATATATAAATAAATGTATATATATATATATATATATATATATATATATATATATATATATATATATATATATATATATATATATATATATATATATATATATATATATATATATATATATATATATATATATATATATATATATATATATATATATATATATATATATATGAAAATAAATTTACAAAATACACATAACATAACTAAAATATGTATTAAAATATATACAAAAATACATAGAAATAGTTTGAGTATGTATGAAAATAGATATTCAAAATACACATAAAACTAGGTAGATTTCTTTTGAAATGTAAATACAAAATAGCCATAAAATATTGTAAATTTGTGTCAAAATATATAAACAAATACACATAAAATAACGTAAATTTGTATGAAAAATATATACAAAATACACATAGAATAACGTCAATTCGTATCAAAATGAATGAGCAGAATATCAATAAAATAATGTATATTTGTATGAAAATAAAGATGCAAAATACCCAAAAAATAAAGCATATGTCTATAAAAATACAGGTACAAAAATACACATCGAATAATTAAATTTGTATTAAAATTAATATACAAAATGCGTATATAATAAGGTAAATTTGTATTGAAAAAATATGCAACATACACATTTACTCATACAAATTTATATTATTTTATTGGTATTTTGTTTATTTATTTTGATACGAATTACATGATTATATGTGTATTTTGTACACATTTTTTTATACGTATTTACATTATTTTATGTGTATTTTGTTTATATATTTTCATACTATTATATGTGTATTTGTATAAATATTTTAATAAATTTACTTTATTTCATGTATTTTGTATATATATTTCAATTCAAATTTAGCTTATTTTGTGTATTTTGTATATATTCATACAAATTTAATTACTTCTGTGTATTTATATATAGTTTTATATAAATTTTACGTTATTTTATGTGTATTTTGTATATTTATATTTATACAAATACACATTCTTTTAATGGTATTTTTGTTTATTTATTTTGATACAATTTACATTATTTTATGTGTAATATACATTTTTTATACGTATTTACTTAATTTTATGTATTTTGTATATATATATTTATAGAAATCTACGTTATTTTATGTGTCTGATACATATTTTGAAACAAATTTACTGCTTTATATGTATTTTGCGTATCTATTTCAATACAAATTTACGTTATTTATTTAATACAAATCTTATTTTTTATGTGTATTTTGATATATATTT
The DNA here is from genome assembly GCF_024679095.1 of Eriocheir sinensis. Taxonomy (NCBI): domain Eukaryota; kingdom Metazoa; phylum Arthropoda; class Malacostraca; order Decapoda; family Varunidae; genus Eriocheir; species Eriocheir sinensis. The sequence continues at coordinate 297,898 of NW_026111521.1, forward strand.
TTATAAATAAAAAAAATGCGGTATTTTACTGGTATTTTGCCTCTTCATTTTCATACAAATTTACATTATTTTATTAATATTCTGTGTATTTATTTTGATAACGATTTTACATTATTCTATTTGTGTTTGTATATATTTTTATCCAAATTTACGTTATTTTAAGTGTATTTGTTTATGTATTTTCATTCAAATTATTTTATGTGTATTTTGTATATGTATTTCCATAAATTTACCTAATTTTATGTAGTATTTTGTATATTTATTTTCATACAAATTTAAAATATTTTTGTATTTTGTATATAGTTTGATACAAATTTAGTTATTTTATGTGTTTTTTTAATATATATTAAATATATATACAAAATACATATGAAATTATGTAAATACGTATAAAATATATATACAAAATACATATCAAAATAATGTAAATTCGTGTCAAAATAAATAAACAAAATATCATGAAAAGAATGTGTATTTGTATGAAAATAGATAAGAGATAATAAGTTTGTATAAAATATATATGCAAGATACATTAAATAATGTAAATATGTATAAAAAGTATATACAAAAACAAATAGAATAATGTAAAATCGTATCAAAATAAATACACCGAATATTAATAAATAATGTAAATTTGTATGAAAATAAAAGATGCAAAATTCCCATAAAATAGCGCATTTGTTATAAAAATATATATACCAAAATACACATAAAATTTTAAATTTGTATTGAAATAAATATACAAATACATATACAATAAAGGTAAATTTGTATTGAAAGAGATATGCAAAAATACATGTAAAACAATGTAAATTTGTTTCAAAATATATATACGAATACAAATAAATAACGTAGATTTCTATAAAAATATATATACAAAATACACATAAAATTAAGTAAATACGTATAAAAAAATGTATTCAAAATACACATAAAATAATGTAAATTCGAAATAAAATAAATAAACAAAATACCAAAAGAATGTATTTGGATAAATAAAATATACAAAATACACATACAAAATAAACATAAAATAAGGTAGATTTGTAATAAAATATATATGTGCAAAATACACATATAATAATGTAAATTTATATGAAAATATATATACAAATACATAAAATACCATGAATTGGTATAAAAAATTATATTCAAAATAAATATTAAATAATGTAAGAGCGTATAAAAATATATATACAAATTACATATAAAATGAAAATTAAGAAACAAAATACCTATAAAAAAACGGATTTTTTATAAAATAATTCATACAAATATACACATAAAATATTTTAACTTGTATTAAAATAAATATACAAAATGCACATACAATAAGGTAAATTTGTATTGAAATAGATATGGAAAATACATATTAAATAATGTAAATTTGTTTCAAAATATATATACGTATACACATAAAATAACGTAGATTTCTATAAAAATGCATATAAAAAATACACATAAAATTAAGTAAATACGTATAAAAAAATGTAAACAAAATACACATAAAATAATGTAAATTCGTATAAATGTAAATAAACAAATATAAATATACAAAATGCACATAAAATAACGTAAATTTATATAAAACTATATACATAAAATAACGCAAATTTCTATAAAAATATATGTACAAAAATGAACATTAGATAAATTTGCATAAAAATATATATACAAAACACACATTAGATAATGTAAATGAGTATAAAAATATGTAAACAAAATACCTATAAAATAAGATAAATTCGTATCGAATTAAATTAAGAAATATAATAAAATAATGTAATTTTGGATGAAAATATATATACAATATACTAATAAAATAAAATAAATAAAAATAAAAATATACACATAAAATAATTTAAAATTGAATGAAATAAATATACAAAATAAACATAAAATAAGGTAAATTTGTAATGAAATATATGAAAAAATACACATAAAATAATATAAATTTGTACGAAAATATATATACAAATACACATTAAATAACATGAATTTGTATAAAATTTGTATCAAAATATATTCGAATACACACAATAAAATAACGTTATTTTTTTTATGAAATGTATATACAAATACATATAAAATAATGTAAATTTGTATAAAAATATATAAACAAATACACATAAAATAATCTAAATTTGGATAAAATGTATATACAAAATAAACCTTAAATAATGTAAATATGTAAAAAAAATATATACAAAATACACATAGAATAATAACGTAATTTTTTATGAAAATATATAAACAAATACACATAAAATAATGTAAATTTGGATAAAAAAATATATACAAAATTAACATTAAATAATGTAAATATATATATAAAAAAAATATATACATAAAACACATAGAATAATGTTAAATCGTATCAAAATAAATGAGAATATCAATAAAATAATGTAAATTTATTGTGAAAATAAAGATGCAAAATATCCATATAATAACGCATATTTGCATAAAATATATATACAAAATACATATAAAATAATTAAATTTGTATTAAAATAAATATACAAAAAGCACATTACTATAAAGTAAATTTGTATTGAAATAGATATGCAAAATACACATTAATAATGTAAATTTATCAAAATATATATACGAATACTCATAAAATAAGTAAATTTCTATGAAAATATACATACAAAATAGATATACAAAAAACATATAACTAGTTAAATTTGTATTTAAATACATGTACAAAAACACATAAAATAATATAGATTTGTATGAAATGAAAACAAATACATTTTATATAAAATATATATACAAAATACACATAGAATAATGTAAATTATATCAAAATAAATACACAGAATATCAATAAAATAATGTAAATTTGTGAAAATAAAGATGCAAAATACCCATAAAATAAAAGCATATTTTATAAAAATACATATACAAAAATACACATAGATTAATCAAATTTGTATTAAAATTAATATACAAAATGCACATACAATAAAGGTAAATTTATTGAAAAATATGCAAAATACACATAAACAATGTAAATTTGCCTCAAAATATATATACGAATACATAAAATAACGCAGATTTCTATAGAAATATATACAAAATACACTTGAAATAATGTAAATACGTATAAAATATATATAAAAAATACACATTAAATAATGTTAATTCGTGTCAAAATAAATAAACAAAATATCCATGAAAAGAATGTGTATTTAATGAAAATAGATATACGAAATTCACATAAAATAACCTAAATTTGTATAAAACTTTATACAAAAATACACAAAAATAATTTAAACGTATATGAAATAAATATACAAAAACATATATAAATAGGTAATTTGTATTGAAATACATATACAAAATACACATAAAATAATGTAAATTTGAATGAAAATATATAAACATATAGACTTAAAATAACGTAAAATTTATTATCAAATATATATACAAAAAACACATTAAATAATGTAAATATGTATAAAAATATATACAAAACACAAATAAAATAATAAAATCGTATCAAAATAAATACAGAAAATATTAATAAAATAATGTAAATTTGTATGAAAATTAAGATACAAAATACCCATAAAATAACGCATTTTATAAAAAATATATATAAAAAAAAACATAAAATATTTGATTTTGTATTAAAATAAATAGATATACAAAATACACATAAAATAAGCTAAATAAATGAAAATATATACAAAATACACATAGAATAATGTAAAATCATATCAAAATAAATACACAGAATATCAATAAAATAATGTAATTTTGTATGAAAATAAAGATAGAAAATACCCATAAAATAAAGCATATTTATTTAAAAATAAATATACAAAAATACACATAGAATAATTAAATTTGTATTAAAATTAATATACAAAATGCACGTACAATAAGGTAAATTTGTATTGAAAAATATACAAAATGCATTAAAACGTAAATTTGTTTAAAATCTATATACGAATACACATAAAATAACGTAGATTTCTATAGAAATATATATACAAAATACACATGAATGATGTATATACGTATAAAAAAATATATATATACAAATACACATAAAATAATTTAAATTCTATCAAAATAAATAAACAAAATATCAATAAAAGAATGTGTATTTGTATAAAAATAGATATACAAAATACTCATAAAATAACCTAAGTTTGTATAAAACTATATACAAAAATACACAAAAATAATTTAAATTTGTATGAAAATAAATATACAAAATACACATAAAATTAGGTAAATTTGTATTGAAATACATATACAAAATACACATAAAATAATGGAAATTTGAATGAAAATATATAAACATATACACTTAAAATAACGTAAATTTGTATCAAATATATATAAAAAATACTAATTAAATAATGTAAATATGTATAAAAAAATATATACAAAACACAAATAGAATAATGTAAAATCGTATCAACAATAAATTCACAGAATATTAATAAAATAATGTAAATTTGTATGAAAATAAAGATGCAAAATAGCCATAAAATAACGCATTTTTTATAAAAATATATATACGCATAAAATATTAAAATAAATATAAAAAATGCACATACTATAAGGTAAATTTGTATTGAAA